>NW_027150569.1:0-245000 GCF_001643675.1 Monocercomonoides exilis
AGCCTAACCTAACCTAACCTAACCTAACCTAACCTAACCCTAACCTAACCTAACCTAACCTAACCTAACCTAACCTAACCTAACCCTAACCTAACCTAACCTAACCTAACCCTAACCAGGAGCTATCAACACAAATTTAACCTTTTTATCGAAAAGAAAAACACACTCTATTTGGTGTTGAGTGATATTTCGGGTGAGAGGGCCCTCAGAGAGAAAAGACCTTCTCAGCCGAAATAAACCACAAACTTACTCAAAACATGCAGAGTGTGTGTGAATGGGGAGAGAGTGATAGGACAGCGTTGCAAGGCGCTCCCCACTCTCTCCGAGCCGGAAAGAACGCGCTGCGCGCTGCCTAGGCTCTTTTCAGTCATTTCACAAATAACCGAATTTTTCATATTATTTTTGCGGGGCGGGGAGGGCGCGGTGAGTGGTGTGGCCTGCTGTGCAGGCCACAGGAGCCAGGGAGCTATCAACACAAATTTTGTAATTTTATCGAAAAGAAAAACACTCTATTTGGTGTTGAGTGATATTTCGGGTGAGAGGGCCCTTTCAGAGAGAAAAGACCTTCTCAGCCGAAATAAACACAAAACACACTCAAAACACATGCAGAGTGTGTGTGAATGGGGAGAGAGTGATAGGACAGCGTTGCAAGGCGCTTCCACTCTCTCCGAGCCGGAAGGAACGCTGCGCGCTGCCCTAGGCTCTTTTCAGTCATTTCACTGAAATAACCGAATTTTTCATATTATTTTTGCGGGCGGGGAGGGCGCGGTGAGTGGTGTGGCCTGCTGTGCAGGCCACAGGAGCCAGGAGCTATCAACACAAATTTTGTAATTTTTATCGAAAAGAAACACACTCTATTTGGTGTTGAGTGATATTTCGGGTGAGAGGGCCCTTTCAGAGAGAAAGACCTTCTCAGCCGAAATAAACACAAAACTTACACTCAAAACACATGCAGAGTGTGTGTGAATGGGGAGAGAGTGATAGGACAGCGTTGCAAGGCGCTCCCCACTCTCCGAGCCGGAAGGAACGCGCTGCGCGCTGCCCTAGGCTCTTTTCAGTCATTTCACTGAAATAACCGAATTTTCATATTATTTTTTGCGGGGCGGGGAGGGCGCGGTGAGTGGTGTGGCCTGCTGTGCAGGCCACAGGAGCCAGGAGCTATCAACACAAATTTTGTAATTTTTATCGAAAAGAAAAACACACTCTATTTGGTGTTGAGTGATATTTCGGGTGAGAGGGCCCTTTCAGAGAGAAAAGACCTTCTCAGCCGAAATAAACACAAAACTTACACTCAAAACACATGCAGAGTGTGTGTGAATGGGGAGAGAGTGATAGGACAGCGTTGCAAGGCGCTCCCCACTCTCTCCGAGCCGGAAGGAACGCTGCGCGCTGCCCTAGGCTCTTTTCAGTCATTTCACTGAAATAACCGAATTTTCATATTATTTTTTGCGGGGCGGGGAGGGCGCGGTGAGTGGTGTGGCCTGCTGTGCAGGCCACAGGAGCCAAGGAGCTATCAACACAAATTTTGTAATTTTTATCGAAAAGAAAAACACACTCTATTTGGTGTTGAGTGATATTTCAGGTGAGAGGGCCCTTTCAGAGAGAAAGACCTTCTCAGCCGAAATAAACACAAAACTTACACTCCCAAAACACATGCAGAGTGTGTGTGAATGGGGGAGAGAGTGATAGGACAGCGTTGCAAGGCGCTCCCCACTCTCTCCGAGCCGGAAGAACGCTGCGCGCTGCCCTAGGCTCTTTTCAGTCATTTCACTGAAATAACCGAATTTTTCATATTATTTTTTGCGGGGCGGGGAGGGGCGCGGTGGTGTGGCCTGCTGTGCAGGCCACAGGAGCTCAGGGAGCTATCAACACAAATTTTGTAATTTTTATCGAAAAGAAAAACACACTCTATTTGGTGTTGAGTGATATTTCGGGTGAGAGGGCCCTTTCAGAGAGAAAAGACCTTCTCAGCCGAAATAAACACAAAACTTACACTCAAAACACATGCAGAGTGTGTGTGAATGGGGGAGAGAGTGATAGGACAGCGTTGCAAGGCGCTCCCCACTCTCTCCGAGCCGGAAGGAACGCGCTGCGCTGCCCTAGGCTCTTTCAGTCATTTCACTGAAATAACCGAATTTTTCATATTATTTTTTGCGGGGCGGGGAGGGCGCGGTGAGTGGTGTGGCCTGCTGTGCAGGCCACAGGAGCCAGGAGCTATCAACACAAATTTTGTAATTTTTATCGAAAAGAAAAACACACTCTATTTGGTGTTGAGTGATATTTCGGGTGAGAGGGCCCTTTCAGAGAGAAAAGACCTTCTCAGCCGAAATAAACACAAAACTTACACTCAAAACACATGCAGAGTGTGTGTGAATGGGGAGAGAGTGATAGGACAGCGTTGCAAGGCGCTCCACTCTCTCCGAGCCGGAAGGAACGCGCTGCGCGCTGCCCTAGGCTCTTTTCAGTCATTTCACTGAAATAACCGAATTTTTCATATTATTTTTTGCGGGGCGGGAGGGCGCGGTGAGTGGTGTGGCCTGGCTGTGCAGCCACAGGAGCCAGGGAGCTATCAACACAAATTTTGTAATTTTTATCGAAAAGAAAAACACACTATTTGGTGTTGAGTGATATTTCGGGTGAGAGGGCCCTTTCAGAGAAAAAGACCTTCTCAGCCGAAATAAACACAAACTTACACTCAAAACACATGCAGAGTGTGTGAATGGGGGAGAGTGATAGGACAGCGTTGCAAGGCGCTCCCCACTCTCTCCGAGCCGGAAGGAACGCTGCGCGCTGCCCTAGGCTCTTTTCAGTCATTTCACTGAAATAACCGAATTTTTCATATTATTTTTTTTGCGGGGCGGGGAGGGCGCGGTGAGTGGTGTGGCCTGCTGTGCAGGCCACAGGAGCCAGGGAGCTATCAACACAAATTTTGTAATTTTTATCGAAAAAGAAAAACACACTCTATTTGGTGTTGAGTGATATTTCGGGTGAGGGCCCTTTCAGAGAGAAAAGACCTCTCAGCCGAAATAAACACAAAACTTACACTCAAAAACACATGCAGAGTGTGTGTGAATGGGGGAGAGAGTGATAGGACAGCGTTGCAAGGCGCTCCCCACTCTCCGAGCCGGAAGGAACGCGCGCTGCCCTAGGCTCTTTTCAGTCATTTCACTGAAATAACCGAATTTTTCATATTATTTTTTGCGGGGCGGGGAGGGCGCGGAGTGGTGTGGCCTGCTGTGCAGGCCACAGGAGCCAGGAGCTATCAACACAAATTTTGTAATTTTTATCGAAAAGAAAAACACACTCTATTTGGTGTTGAGTGATATTTCGGGTGAGAGGGCCCTTTCAGAGAGAAAAGACCTTCTCAGCCGAAATAAACACAAAACTTACACTCAAAAACACATGCAGAGTGTGTGTGAATGGGGAGAGAGTGATAGGACAGCGTTGCAAGGCGCTCCCCACTCTCTCCGAGCCGAAGAACGCGCTGCGCCCTAGGCTCTTTCAGTCATTTCACTGAAATAACCGAATTTTTCATATTATTTTTTTTGCGGGGCGGGGAGGGCGCGGTGAGTGGTGTGGCCTGCTGTGCAGGCCACAGGAGCCAGGAGCTATCAACACAAATTTTGTAATTTTTATCGAAAAGAAAAACACACTCTATTTGGTGTTGAGTGATATTTCGGGTGAGAGGGCCCTTTCAGAGAAAAGACCTTCTCAGCCGAAATAAACACAAAACTTACACTCAAAACACATGCAGAGTGTGTGTGAATGGGGAGAGAGTGATAGGACAGCGTTGCAAGGCGCTCCCCACTCTCTCCGAGCCGGAAGGAACGCGCTGCGCTGCCGGCTCTTTCAGTCATTTCACTGAAATAACCGAATTTTTCATATTATTTTTTGCGGGGCGGGGAGGGCGCGGTGAGTGTGGTGTGGCCTGCTGTGCAGGCCACAGGAGCCAGGAGCTATCAACACAAATTTTGTAATTTTTATCGAAAAGAAAAACACACTCTATTTGGTGTTGAGTGATATTTCGGGTGAGAGGGCCCTTTCAGAGAGAAAGACCTTCTCAGCCGAAATAAACACAAAACTTACACTCCAAAACACATGCAGAGTGTGTGTGAATGGGGAGAGAGTGATAGGACAGCGTTGCAAGGCGCTCCCCACTCTCTCCGAGCCGGAAGGAACGCGCTGCGCGCTGCCCTAGGCTCTTTTCAGTCATTTCACTGAAATAACCGAATTTTTCATATTATTTTTTTTGCGGGGCGGGAGGGCGCGGTGAGTGGTGTGGCCTGCTGTGCAGGCCACAGGAGCCAGGGAGCTATCAACACAAATTTTGTAATTTTTATCGAAAAAGAAAAACACACTCTATTTGGTGTTGAGTGATATTTCGGGTGAGAGGGCCCTTTCAGAGAGAAAGACCTTCTCAGCCGAAATAAACACAAAACTTACACCCAAAACACATGCAGAGTGTGTGTGAATGGGGAGAGAGTGATAGGACAGCGTTGCAAGGCGCTCCCCACTCTCTCCGAGCCGGAAGGAACGCGCTGCGCGCTGCCCTAGGCTCTTTTCAGTCATTTCACTGAAATAACCGAATTTTTCATATTATTTTTGCGGGGCGGGGAGGGCGCGGTGAGTGGTGTGGCCTGCTGTGCAGGCCACAGGAGCCAGGGAGCTATCAACACAAATTTTGTAATTTTTATCGAAAAGAAAAACACACTCTATTTGGTGTTGAGTGATATTTCGGGTGAGAGGGCCCTTCAGAGAGAAAAGACCTTCTCAGCCGAAATAAACACAAAACTTACACTCAAAACACATGCAGAGTGTGTGTGAATGGGGGAGAGAGTGATAGGACAGCGTTGCAAGGCGCTCCCCACTCTCTCCGAGCCGGAAGGAACGCGCTGCGCGCTGCCCTAGGCTCAGTCATTTCACTGAAATAACCGAATTTTTCATATTATTTTTTGCGGGGCGGGGAGGGCGGGAGTGGTGTGGCCTGCTGTGCAGGCCACAGGAGCCAGGGAGCTATCAACACAAATTTTGTAATTTTTATCGAAAAGAAAAACACACTCTATTTGGTGTTGAGTGATATTTCGGGTGAGAGGGCCCTTTCAGAGAGAAAAGACCTTCTCAGCCGAAATAAACACAAAACTTACACTCAAAACACATGCAGAGTGTGTGTGAATGGGGGAGAGAGTGATAGGACAGCGTTGCAAGGCGCTCCCCACTCTCTCCGAGCCGGAAGGAACGCGCTGCGCGCTGCCCTAGGCTCTTTTCAGTCATTTCACTGAAATAACCGAATTTTTCATATTATTTTTGCGGGGCGGGGAGGGCGCGGTGAGTGGTGTGGCCTGCTGTGCAGGCCACAGGAGCCAGGGAGCTATCAACACAAATTTTGTAATTTTTATCGAAAAAGAAAAACACACTCTATTTGGTGTTGAGTGATATTTCGGGTGAGAGGGCCCTTTCAGAGAGAAAAGACCTTCTCAGCCGAAATAAACACAAAACTTACACTCAAAACACATGCAGAGTGTGTGTGAATGGGGGAGAGAGTGATAGGACAGCGTTGCAAGGCGCTCCCCACTCTCTCCGAGCCGGAAGGAACGCGCTGCGCGCTGCCCTAGGCTCTTTTCAGTCATTTCACTGAAATAACCGAATTTTTCATATTATTTTTGCGGGGCGGGGAGGGCGCGGTGAGTGGTGTGGCCTGCTGTGCAGGCCACAGGAGCCAGGGAGCTATCAACACAAATTTTGTAATTTTTATCGAAAAAGAAAAACACACTCTATTTGGTGTTGAGTGATATTTCGGGTGAGAGGGCCCTTTCAGAGAGAAAAGACCTTCTCAGCCGAAATAAACACAAAACTTACACTCAAAACACATGCAGAGTGTGTGTGAATGGGGAGAGAGTGATAGGACAGCGTTGCAAGGCGCTCCCCACTCTCTCCGAGCCGGAAGGAACGCGCTGCGCGCTGCCCTAGGCTCTTTTCAGTCATTTCACTGAAATAACCGAATTTTTCATTATTTTTTGCGGGGCGGGGAGGGCGCGGTGAGTGGTGTGGCCTGCTGTGCAGGCCACAGGAGCCAGGGAGCTATCAACACAAATTTTGTAATTTTTATCGAAAAAGAAAAACACACTCTATTTGGTGTTGAGTGATATTTCGGGTGAGAGGCCCTTTCAGAGAGAAAAGACCTTCTCAGCCGAAATAAACACAAAACTTACACTCAAAACACATGCAGAGTGTGTGTGAATGGGGAGAGAGTGATAGGACAGCGTTGCAAGGCGCTCCCCACTCTCTCCGAGCCGGAAGGAACGCGCTGCGCGCTGCCCTAGGCTCTTTTCAGTCATTTCACTGAAATAACCGAATTTTTCATATTATTTTTTGCGGGGCGGGGAGGGCGCGGTGAGTGGTGTGGCCTGCTGTGCAGGCCACAGGAGCCAGGGAGCTATCAACACAAATTTTGTAATTTTTATCGAAAAAGAAAAACACACTCTATTTGGTGTTGAGTGATATTTCGGGTGAGAGGGCCCTTTCAGAGAGAAAAGACCTTCTCAGCCGAAATAAACACAAAACTTACACTCAAAACACATGCAGAGTGTGTGTGAATGGGGGAGAGAGTGATAGGACAGCGTTGCAAGGCGCTCCCACTCTCTCCGAGCCCGAAGGAACGCGCTGCGCGCTGCCCTAGGCTCTTTTCAGTCATTTCACTGAAATAACCGAATTTTTCATATTATTTTTGCGGGGCGGGGAGGGCGCGGTGAGTGGTGTGGCCTGCTGTGCAGGCCACAGGAGCCAGGAGCTATCAACACAAATTTTGTAATTTTTATCGAAAAAGAAAAACACACTCTATTTGGTGTTGAGTGATATTTCGGGTGAGAGGGCCCTTTCAGAGAGAAAAGACCTTCTCAGCCGAAATAAACACAAAACTTACACTCAAAACACATGCAGAGTGTGTGTGAATGGGGGGAGAGAGTGATAGGACAGCGTTGCAAGGCGCTCCCCACTCTCTCCGAGAGCCGAAGGAACGCTGCGCGCTGCCCTAGGCTCTTTTCAGTCATTTCACTGAAATAACCGAATTTTTCATATTATTTTTTGCGGGGCGGGGAGGGCGCGGTGAGTGGTGTGGCCTGCTGTGCAGGCCACAGGAGCCAGGGAGCTATCAACACAAATTTTGTAATTTTTATCGAAAAAGAAAAACACACTCTATTTGGTGTTGAGTGATATTTCGGGTGAGAGGGCCCTTTCAGAGAGAAAAGACCTTCTCAGCCGAAATAAACACAAAACTTACACTCAAAACACATGCAGAGTGTGTGTGAATGGGAGAGAGTGATAGGACAGCGTTGCAAGGCGCTCCCCTACCCTCTCCGAGCCGGAACCCGAACGCTGCGCGCTGCCCTAGGCTCTTTTCAGTCATTTCACTGAAATAACCGAATTTTTCATATTATTTTTTTTTGCGGGGCGGGGAGGGCGCGGTGAGTGGTGTGGCCTGCTGTGCAGGCCACAGGAGCCAGGGAGCTATCAACACAAATTTTGTAATTTTTATCGAAAAAGAAAAACACACTCTATTTGGTGTTGAGTGATATTTCGGGTGAGAGGGCCCTTTCAGAGAGAAAAGACCTTCTCAGCCGAAATAAACACAAAACTTACACTCAAAACACATGCAGAGTGTGTGTGAATGGGGGAGAGAGTGATAGGACAGCGTTGCAAGGCGCTCCCCACTCTCTCCGAGCCGAAGTCACGTCGCTTCGCACAAAATGCTCGCTTCGCTCGCATTTCGTGCTCGCTCCTTAGACTTTTGCTCGTCGAGCTTAGGGGAGCGCTATTAGTTTCAATTTTTAATTTTTTGATTTATATTTTTTTAAATTTTTATTTTTAAAATTATATTTTTTTAAAAATATTTTTTCATAAAAATTATCAAAAATCCCTTAATTGTTTTTTATAATATTTATTGATGTTTTTTTCATTCATTCTTTAGCAAACAATCACACTCATGTGAATATTCATTAAACACAGTCACTATCTTTCACTGAACGTTTGCAACGTTGTAAATAATCGTATGCTTTTCTTCTTTCTCTTTGGATGTCATAATTATTCAAAATCTGTTTAGCTGTTCATTCCGAAATTGTTATGACACAACAGATGAATATTAATGTGCACTAATGTTTAACAATAGACAGCAAACATTGTCCTTTCTGTTTCTTCCTTTCTCCGTCTTCCGTAAATGCTTCTTCTTTTATATTTCCTCGAACAAAATGCCTTTGATCTTCAATGTTTGTTTGCTTTAGCAATTATCATTGCATTTCACAGCTGCATAATTCTTTTCCAAATGAATGTACTTTTTCATTTTGCTTTCATAACTGAAAAATGCTTTAAATACAATTCTATTTTTTTCATACGCTTTTCTTAATTACAATTTTGATCATCAAATTAAAATGAATCAACACTTCGAAACAAATGTTGAATGCAAACCATTCCTAGTCATATTGAAACTATCGGTTCGAGTGACATAAAAATAAAATCAATCATAACAATATTTTCAATGAATTGTTTTCCAATTTGTACAAACTTTTAATTCAAAATAATAATTCCTTAAAATATGGCTAACATTCATTTCGCTCATATGTATAAATTTGCTTATTATAATCAAACATTCAGCTCATCTTTCATTAACATTTTCGATATCATTCAAGGTCCCGTATATGACCAAACAAATTCGAATAAATGGTTCAAAACAAAATAAAATGCTCATTCTTTTAATAAAATTTATTTTTTTTCCAAAATGTTTACCAAATAAAGTGAAATCAATTTCCTTCACAACTTTAATATGTTTTCACATAAAAATTGCGTCATGAAAATAATCACATTTGAAATTAAACAAAAAACTTCAAACCTTTCCTTTATTCTTCAACAGTTTTATCATAGACTTCTTTCTGTTCAATTGCTAAATCCTCTTTGCTGCGAAAAGCTAATCTCCTCCATTTTCATCGAACAATTTTTGAAAATTATTCAACTTTTTCATCACTTAACGAAAAGCTGCAACACGTTCTCCATTTCTTAGATATTTCCATCAATAATCCATCAAAAAAATTGATCTGTTCAAAAGTCAATCTCCGTTTATTAGTTTTAAAGTTTCAGTTTTTTCCTCATTGAAATCATTGCAATTTTATTTCTTCCTTTATTCATGCTTCTTCCAATAAATAAGTTTGATTCATATTGTCTAATTCTTCATTTGTTTAATATGTTATTTCATTCCACAATATCGATGCACATTACATCCTTGTAAAGGATTATTATTGTTGTTTAATAATCAAAGCTTATTTCATTATATGGAAGAAAACAAAATAAAAAATCATCATCATTTATGAAACAACAGAAATAAAATCCATTCAAACTCCTGCTAACAATAAATAAATCTTCTTCTGTTCGACAAAAAATGAATTTCTAATAGCTTTCGATTCATAGAGAAGAAATCATCAAATTGATACAAAGTTCAAAAGAATATTTTCGAATTTGAAAACTAATTAATAAGGAAAATTAGAGATATCAGAATAGATGATATTTTGTTGAGATTTTTTCATTCAAAGATAAAATAGACGTTTTTTTTATGATTTATAAGAAATAAAAACAAAACTTCAATTGAAAGAATTAAGCACACTATTCACTTTCATGATTTGAAACAGCAAACAATTTTCAAGAGGAAATTGTTGTTTAGGATAAAACTTTCTTTCTTCAAGCGATCATATCCATTATTCAACGTTGAATTCAATTATTTCTATCTTGTTGGTTGCCAAAATTTTTCGAGTTCAAAAAGGAACCTCTTCCACTCTGATCAAAAATTAGCATCCATTTTCTCTTTTTCTGTGAATGTTATAAGTGGATCATGAACAAATTCAGGATTTTTCAAATTGTTCGTTTATTTACCAAACAAATAGAGTTCTTCTATTTTACAAAGGAAATAAATGATAGTCAATGAGTGCTTCACCAGCATTTAGATGTTTTATTTTTTTCATTTCACGTTTGGCACTACAAATCGCGGTGTTTAATGATTATGAAGAATTCAATCCTTTCACTTTTCCTTTCAATTTCTATTTGTGAGATTCTGATCATCGTAAGAAAATTGCCACAATGTAATAAGAATAAACAAATGAATGAAAACAATTTATGAAATCTTTTCAATTTGTTGAATCTTTCACAGCTAAAGATTGCCATATGTTTCAATGAATGCGTGGATTTATCATTTGCATCATTGAACCCAAGACTTTCCAATCACCTTTTTTTTGCAAGCTTTGATTGAACATGTCAAATTTCCTTGTTTTCAATGTTATTTATTGAAATTTTGATTCACGTTATCCAATTAAGATAAATATCCATTTATTCCTTTTTATTTGTAATTTTCATGTTGAAGTTATTTCTATATTAATAAAAATAAGGAAATTGACTATGAAATACTATTTTTTCCAAATAAAAAACTCCATTCCTTCTTATATGAACTTTTTCCAATTGCAGAAAATTCCTATAAAAGTTCTTGATTAAATCTGAATTTCTGAGTCATACAAATTTTGGTGATGTTAACAAACATTATGCATCATCGGTCATGCAATGTTCATCGTTGTCAAATTCACTTGAAGGCATATGGCACACGTGTTGTTTTCTTTAATCTGAATTTTTTTCTGAGCGCAATGTTCATTCATCTGATCACTTCATTTTTTCTGTTGCACCTCTTTCGTCATTCACAATCAACCCAGTTTTGTTTTCCTCCATTATTCTTTTCATCATACATTATCATTCGCATTTTTTGCTGTTGAAAGAATCAGTTGGGCAGCTCTGAAGATTTTTCTGTTTTGTAAATGTTTCATAATTCGAATGTGCTTTCAAGGAATTTAAATCTTCATTCGTTTCAAAGAAAAGGTTTGAATGATATCATTTGTTAATTATCTCACAAACAAAGCATTTTTAACCTCTTCATTGTCATTATCAAACGTTTTTCAAATTTGAAACTGACATTTTTAATTGCAATCTTCCAGATTAAATTCATGTTTGAAAAGAACAATTCAAATTTTCAAAAACGTGAGCTGATTGTTGAAGTTTGTGAACTGAGCAACGTAGAAAATTTATGGATTTTTTTCAGTTCGAATGAAATGAGAATCAAGAATCATACTGTGAATTTGCTAGATTATTCAAACGTTTCATTTGATCATGATTGTAATCCCTAACAGTTTGCTTTTTTTTCTTTTTCCTTCAACTTGTTTTCAATGACATATTCTTCATATTTTGACATCTTTTTGTGAAATTGTAATTCGCTTGATTCTTCGTTATATTGATGATTCTATCTCTGCAAGAATTCCACGTTCTGTCTGTCAGTTTCTTGCTTATTTCCTGGAACGGTTTATGTTGCAGGAACATTTTCATCAGTATTTTGTCTTCTTGAACAGTCCATCTGCGTCTGCTTTTGGTTCCCATTACGGCATTGACCGGACGATTCTCCCTCAAAAGCACTTTCCTTTTCGGCTTTTTAAAGATAAGCCTTTTATCACCGTTCAGATAATCTTTTATTCCTTCAATATAAATTTTGACAGCTGAAGTCACATTTTTATCAATCAACAAAGTCTTTAAGATCTCTTCTCTTGAAAGTTTCATTACCGACTCTTTCGAAGAATATTGAACATTTCGTTCATGAAGAAACGCTCTCGCTGCCATTCTGTTTAATCTTGTTACACAACTGTAAGGGTAGTGCTGTTCACTGCAGGCTGCCTTTATTATCTCAAGCACATAAAAATCGAACGAAGAAATGATGGAGCTTTCTGTCCAAGATGGTTCTTTCATTTCAATATTGTGGTAAACTTTGGGATGCGTGAGTGATTCATCGAAATACTCATCTGATTCTAACAATTCCTTTGGAAGAACTAATCTATTGGACACGATAGTTGACTTTTCCACTTCCTTGATGTAATCCCATTGTGATGGTGAACCTGTCATCCAATTGCCCACTAATGCTGTTGCTTCAATCACTGATTCTCTTTGTTTTGTATCTTTCCCTCCTTTCATCAGCGCAGAACACATAAAACCGGACCTGAAGGAATGAAATCCGAATAACCTTTCTGGATATCCCGCCATTGATGCTCTCTTTTGCAATCGTACCCTCATTGCTCCTTTTCTGAGATTCCACAGTTTTTGATATTCCAATTCCTTCAGATCCCATTTATTGAATCGAGTCAATGATAAGCCGTACTCTTCTGTTAAGAATTGCTCCAACCACCAGATTACATTCATGTTGTTTTTTTCCGCAATATTCCCTTCAATCGTCACGCAATGGTCGTCTCCGCTTGCGGTCTTGGTGCATTCCAAATTGAACGTAACCTTTACGAAAGTTGTGTTAGGCATTGAAACAACTCTGATTATATCCTTCAGTTTGATTTGACTGCAAGTCTGTGCTCGAGCGCCAGTAGACATAGCGAATAAAAACAGAGAGGCTTCGCGTGGTTTCTCTATGACCCAATCTGGATAGCAGTCTAATATCCACTGCAAATCCGAAACAATTAAAGGATGCTTCTGCCATTTTGTAACATCATTTTCATGAAGAGATGTGGGAAGTCCTTTCTTTCTTCTTTTCTCCTTGTAAATCAGTATCTCGTTCTCTGCTCTTGAGACCTTCAGTTTGACTTTACTGCTAACAGGTTCACCAGTTCGTGTTTCAGAAATAGCATACAAGGCATACTTAATACTTCCACAAACTGTTTCAAATGAATATCCCACGGCAATTCCAAGTAATTTTATAAAACCGTACATTGCATCTGGCTGCAATGGCCAAGCTTGCTTATGGAAGGATTTGCAATAATCTATATACATACGAAAAGCCCACAAATGAGATTTAATTGTTTCTTCCTTAAATGGCAGACCTTCTTCTGTGTATGGAGTCAATTCTTCTTTTGAAAATGTTCTCAGCACATCAGAGAACAACGTTGGAGAGTCATATACGTATCTGGGAGATGAAAGAGCAGAATTTGAATAAGAAGAAGCTTGTGGAAGAGGAGATAAATCTTTTGTGTTCATTTTGCCATATAAATCGTTTAAGCTTTTGACTATCCGAAAGTTTTCATCAAATGTGTCAATATCCTTGATTGATTCTTTTTTTTGCTCCAACTGCTTTAATTTTTGTTCCACAATAACATGATGCTCTTCATCATCCAATACACATTTTTTACGTAACTTCAATATCCTGCATTGATTGGAAGACACGTTCACCATCTTTGCCTTCACCTTCCTTTTTTTCTGAACATTTGAAACATTCAATTCTTCCTTTTGGCGTTCTGTTGCTTTTGAATCATTTTGCTCCTTCTCCAGATCTTTGCAACTGAAAGAACATGTTGTTTCGGTTTCTGAATCGATGTCACTATGATGAATGTCATCGTTTGTTTGTTCATTTTCTTCTTCGAAAGAAAAGCTATCAGTTTCATCTGCATTCCATTCATCAAGCCTTGAAAGCTTTTCCAAGCAAATTGATTTTGCTTTCCTCATAGTCACAGAACTGTCAAATGATTCCAAACAGCAATTTTTTTGAGATGTTTCTTTGTCATTATTTTTTTCACAGTTATCAATGCAATTATGTGAAGATTGTGTGCAGTCATCGAAGTCATTAGAAAAAATCCTTTCTTCAGAAGATGAACTTGAAGAACTTGCTGAACTTGCAGAGACACTTGCACTTTTCAACCCCTGCCAATTGACTGATTCACAATCCGAAATAACAGAACTTGTTGCTGTTGATTTTCTCCTCCATTTTGTTTTTGATCTTAATCCAATCTTTGGCTTTCTTGACTTTGTTCTTTTGTTTGTTGTGATTTCCTCAATTTGCTCCTCCTCAATATTAGTTGATTCCAAGTAACTTAAACAATTCTCAGTAAGGTTTTCTTTTTTTGAAACATGAAGCGGTCTAGGATATGGAGATTTGTGCGCATAAGAAGTCAAATGATCCAATGATTGTTGAACCGGTAATTCCTTCAGTGTTGAAGAATAAAAATCCAGCTTTGGAATTTCTTCTCCATTCGTCAATTCCAAAAGCCATCTTGTTATTGAAGATTCTTTCACTTCTTCCTCTTCCTCAGCTTCTTTTTTCTTTTTCCTTTGCCACTCGAAACTTCGAAAAGAGGTCGCACGGCCTGTAAAGCATTGGAGCTGATATGACTTCTTTGTAGATCTGCTGGGTTGCCGACTCTCTCAAAGGGCTCATAGGAATGTTGATTGATGTTGTGCGAGAAGGAGAAAATGGAGGAGAAAATGGAGGAGAAAGTGGAGGAGAAAGCGGGGTCGAAGGAGGAGGTGTGAAGAATCCAGGCTGAGAGGGAGATAATATTGCTCCATCGAGTTCATCAGTTTCTTTGTTTCTTTCAAGCGCGCCTTGTTTCCTTTGACAGAGAAGCTCTTAAAATATATAAAACGAATAATAAAAATGCAGATCATATGTTAATGATAACAAACTGTTGAATTTTTTCCCTGTTGTGCTATCATAATCAGAAAAGTTATATTGTTTATTTGATGCATATAACATAGATACACAAACAATTTTCTTCTATGTCTGATAAAGCTTTGCATTCAATTTCGTTTCTATCAAAATGAAACAAGTCTTCGTGTTATTTGCAGATCGAATCACATATTATTCCAATTGTTTCTTCAAAACTATTAGCTTTTGTTCTTCAGTTAAGAAAACTAATTGATTCATAGATATTCAAAAGAGATTCTCAGTTTTTTGTGTTTATATGCATTGTTTATCAGAAAAATCAAATAAACAAAATTGCTTTTCATGAAAGTGATTATCAGTGAAACGAAAATAAAAAGTGTTGATAAATGTTAAAACGTATTGAAATGAAGATATTTGCCGAGGTTAATTTCTCGTTTGCCTTCAAATGATTGAGATTATATCAATACCGTTTTATTGTTACAAAATCAAAATGAAAAAGAAATAAAACAATTTCAAACATAAGTGATCATTATTTTTGGATTCAAACAAATGACGAAAAGGATTGTTGGATTCCATTCTGCAGTTACGAAACACAAAAAGACTTTGTCATTTTTGAGCATATTTGGAAAATTAATTATATTTGGGATCATGAATTGTTCAAAGGAAAAAAAATGAAGTTTTTTTTGAAAATTCAAATGAAAATATTAATTAACAAGAATTATTAAAAATTGTACAGCTATTAAAAAACGGTATTTTCTTGTGGCAAATACTCATCTAACCACACCTATAACCCTAACCTAGTTTGATATCATATGATGTTAATTTCATTAAAAATACTTGCAAAAAAGTGCAAAATCGCCTTGCAGTTGTGTTCTGCCTTGGTTACCCCTAACCCTAACCCTAACCCTAACCCTAACCCTAAGCAAGATGATTAGATGCAGCTAAACGAAAGAAGAGAATTCTGTGAATGGAAATGGAATGGAATCTTGAAATGTTTCTTCTTCTTCTTCTTCTTCTTCCTCATCATCATCATCTTCTTCTTCTTCTTCTTCCGAACAGTCAGAAGTGAATTCTACACAAGAAGGAGCCGAAAAAGAGGAAATAGATAAAATCATTGAAGACTTCAAAAGAAAACATGCGCCGCGTCGCTGCTTCCTGTGATCCTTCCGCCACAAGAAGCAACCCTTCAGAATTCATCTTATGTGCCTCAAAGAGAAAGACAGTGAAAAAGCAATCAAAATTCAACACAAACCTTTTTGACTCATTCAATTGCTGGCATCGGCACAGGAAGAGGAACATCTCCTTCTTCATTGCCCAATGAATCTTTTCTTTCTCTTCCTCAGTCATCTTCTTCTCCCTCTCCTTCTTCTTCCTCTTCCTCTTCCTCCTCTTCATCTTCCTCATCTTCTCCAGCAGTAACTGACTCCTCTCCCCACCCCAAACCACATCATCGCTTTGAGATTGCCATGGCTCGCCGCATAAGAGCTATGCACCCTCTCCTCCGCCGAAGCTATCTCAACCGCTGTGCACAAGTGGCTGCTGTTTCTGGTGCTTCACGTTCTTTTTCCTCTTCCTCTTCCTCCTCCTCGTTGCTTCGCTCTTCTAGAAACAGATTTCTGACAGGAGAAGAGCAGCAGATGAGGAGGATGAGGCAGCAGTTCGGAAGAAGAAGGAAAAGACAATATTTTATTCTCCCTCCCGATGTATTTGAGGCGCTTCCGCTGTTTGCAGAGTTTCGGATGGTGGAGCGGTATACGGAGAATCTGGAGAAGAGGAAGAGAGAAAGAGAGAGAGCGAAGGAAAGAGAGAGAGAAGCAAGGAACGAGAGAAGAGAGGAGAGAAGAATAAGAAAACTGATTAAGATGAGGAAGGCATTGAAATCTGCAAATGATGAAAATAACAATGATGATGAAAACGAAAACGAAATTAAAATTGAGAAAACGACAGTTTTTTACAAGTTTGAAGAGATTATTTGCAGAAAACTATATAAAATGAAGAAAGTGAATGCCTTTCCGACAGCTCCATCATCAGTGATGAAGAAGAGCGAAGAGAGAAGAGACACAAACAGAGAGAGAAACAGAGGCTGATGCGAAGGTATTACCAGGCGCTTGAGCTTCAGCGTGATTCTGTTGTGAATGAAGTGCTTTTAATGGTCAGACCAAACCTGCTGCTTTCTCCGACGCCGATTGATGAATCGATTAAAAGACCTGGAATGAGTGTGCATGCAACTAAAAGTGAGGGGGATGGCAAAGAAGATGAGAAAGAAGAGAAAGAAGCAACGAACTTTAGAAATGGAAATGGAAACAAGGAAGAAGTTGAAGGCGATGAAGATAGCACGAAAGATGAGGAAGAAGAAGAAGATGATGATGATTCGAACAACGACGAAAACGAAGAAGTGATTTTGGAGGATTCAATGAACAATCCCAAATCAGTTGTTTCAAAAGGAAAGAAAATAAAACATTTATCAAAATCCAAAAATAATAATAACAAAATGAAGAATAAGAAGAAAGCAAAAGTTTGCAACTTGACGGGAATAGACGAAGACGAAGAAGACGACATTCGAGAGAAGAGGCTGCGGGAGATTCTGACAGCGTTCCGAAGAAGAGAAGAAGAGTTTGACGACGACGATTGGTGGGGCATAAGCTCAGGGGATGGATGGCTGCATGAAGAGGACAATGCAGACGATGAGAGTATTCTGAAGCTGATGAGCTATGAGAATGTGGTGAATGTTGGGGGAATTCTATCAGATGACGAATCAACTGACAGCTTAGAAAGCGATGTCAGTGAAAAAGAAGGAGCATACTACGATGATGAGAATGATACTGAAATAAAACAAAGCATTTCCATGAAAAAGAAAGGAATAGAAAATAACGAAGCTCAAGAAAGTGTTGAAGATCTTCCTAAGAAAGACAATAAAAAAACAGAAAAGAATTCAAAAACAAAAGAATCTTTTCAAAACAACAAAAAAGACGAAATGCATTTTGATGAGCCAAAGCCAGAGCCTCTTTCATCGCAAGCTCAGCAAAAACAGCAGCAACAACCACAACAACAGAACACAACAGCAAATACCTCTCCAACGCCATCGCCTTCTCCACAGCCTAAGCAATATACTTCAGGAAGAGGCGCCTTTGAAACGATACACCTCACGAGAGGGAAGCGAATGGACGGCGGATGGAGAGGTGTTGGAAGGAGGGAGTTGATTGTGAACACCAAAGATATGTGTATAGGGATTGGAGTGAAAGGTGCATTAACGATATCTCTGTCACCTGCTGTTGGATGTGGAGGATAAGGGGTTGCGTTGGGTGTGATGTGGATGAAGAATTTCTAAAGAGAAGTGACAAGGGCGATGCAAGATGAGTTTCAGAACGAGAAAGGGAAAGTTGACGATGTAGAGGCGAAGATCACATTTAATTCATTGGAGTCTGATGATCAGAGAGAAAAACTGCTTCTGTTGATGAAAAAGCAAGAAATACAGAAGAAGAAAAAGGAGAAGAAAGAAGAGCGAGAGCGCAGGAAAATGGAGAAAATGGCGAAGAAGATAGAGGAAAAAGATAAGAATCTGTTTAGCAGCATCCAAGGAATACTACAGCCACACCTTGAGACAGGCACTCCGGCAAACCAGAAGGAGAACAAAATGGCCAACGAGGCGCAGCAAGAGGTGAAAGAAATCCAAACGCAAATTTTTACACGAGTGCGGAAATTGGACTGCATGCTGAATGACCTCGCTAATTCTGACCTGGAAGATTTGAGTGATGAACTGGATGTGTCTTTCCGTTATGTTCGAATCAAAAGTGAGGAAAACGTGCAATTTGTGTGGAAGATGAGGAAAGTGCCTGTGTATGCAGCAGTATTCACGAGGCAGACGAAAGTGAGACTCGATCTGATAAGTGCGCTGAAGAGCGTACTGAGGCAGAGCCGGGTGGAGCTGCAAAGAGGAAGAGGGATGAAGTGGAGGGGCTGGTGGCCGTACAAAGAGGAAGCAGAAGTGACACACAGAAAGGGAAGGAAAGGAGCAGGGAAAGGATCACCTCTGCTGTTTCAGAAGGAGAAATGGATTAGAACATTCAATCAGAGCAGTGTTCCTGGAAGAAGAGATGCTCTGTCGAAGCTGTTTTCTTCGCTTTCGTTCTCAAAGTTGGCATCTTTCTTCACATCGCAGAATTCAATGGAGATGGATCTGATACAGAAATACCCTGCACTCAATTTGGTTGCGCCTTTTGTTTCAGCTGCTTATTTTTCTCAAATACAAAAAATGTTCTTCATCCTCTTTCTCATTGCGCCTCTTCGCTTGTCAATTCGTCCTTATTTATGAGCATCCAACAACAATCTTCTCCTTTGCTCAGAATCTCTTCATCTCCCTTCCTTTTATCTCAAGCTGTTCATTCATCTACTTCTAATCCTGCTGATCCTGGCTCACTTTCTCCACTTTCACTGCCTGCTCTTTCTTCGTCTACTTCTTTTTCATTCAACTCCCCTCGAATTCGGAGTCAGGCCACATCTTTCATTTTCTTTTCGGAAGCACAGATAATCATTTCTTCTAACATAGAATACCAGCTGAAGTTATATGAAAATGAGAGAACTATATCAAACCAAGAAAAGCTGATTTGAAGGCACGAAATCAACAAGAAAATCGATTCTGACTTTTTCATTTTGAGATTGAAAGAATTTCAGGAAACAGAAAGAACAAGGCGGGAAATTTTTTTTTGAACAAACAGTTGCAGGGATAGTTTTCGAGAGATTTCACAATGAGACAGACTTTTAATGAGTCATCGAAGATGAAACAAAGAGGGAAAGCGATTTATTGGAAAATCGATATTTGAAGGACAATTCAATGAGATAAGAGCTTCTACAGCCAACAGGCAAGCTGGAATCAGTGAAACAAAAGAAATTGAATGTTTTGAAGAGATTGTTGTTATTCTTGAAGAAATGCATTTTGAAGAGAAGAAATAGATGATTCCATAAAGCAACAGCAGAATTTGCATTTGATGAAAAGGAGAAATTGGAAGAAATGAAGAAGGAATATGTTTTACGTGATCCGATGTTAGACTTCTGGAAAAATAAATGACGATATGTACTCCTGTTGAAAAGAAGATTAATATTCATGAATATAAAGTGAAATGAAAAGCTATCAGAATTAAAAGAACTTAGCCATGGGTGCTTAACCCGCCCCCTGGTTCCAAACCCGCACCCTATTCATATTTGAATGAGCTTTCAAAACACAATTCGACGCTTAAATATTGAAAACTATTTTATAGTATGGTGGAAAACCCGAACAGTTGCAAAAACCCTCACATATCATCTTGAATAATTTAAAAGATGATGAAAATTGATCAAATGATGTTTATTTTTGTTAAAACTCAATGTCGATTTCAAAAATTCATTTTTATTCTTGAAAATTAACTATTTTGGTACAATTTTCAGTTGAAGAAAATTTTTGATTCTTCTCATTTTTATTTTGATGTTATCTTTCAATGATTTCATTCTTTTTTGTTTGCAACAAATATCACTCAACTTTTAAAGAATTTTTGTCTTTGACATCTTTTTGTAATGCGAAGTGAAAAAATCATAAAAATTGAAATCTTTTCTCAAATAATAAAGTGACAAAGAATTTACCAAAAACATAAACACATTCTTACAGCAAAACATTGAAAATAACTTCTTTAACATGAAAAAATCGGAAAATATTAACATTTATCTGATTTTCTTATTAAAATGAAAAAAAAAATGAAAAAAGTCAGTAGATGAAATAAATGAGATTCAAAAGAACACCATTATTGCATTATTTCTTTAAATGGAAACGAATTTGCAGATTTATCATAATAACGATCATCACATTGTTTTCTATCAAAATAATTGGTTCCAAACACATTATAAAGTTTTTTCAATCCAACAATGTTTCATAAATTATTCAACTTTGAAGAAATAGTTATACAATTCAATAATTATTAAGTGGTTTGTCCACTAGATATATTATTAGAAAAGAAAAACGATATTCAATTCCTTCTCTTTTATTTGAGATCACGATCAATGGGTCATCGCCCAGGATCAATGTGGTAGTGATGTGAGGGTTTATGCATTTGTTTGAAAAATCAAAACTTTGCGTTTTTAAAAACAAATTAACGCTAAGAAAAGGAATTGTGGAACACAAGACAATGTTAATAACTTATATAAAAAAGGGGTTGGGAGTGAAAACGGTGGTGGGAAAAAGAGAAGGAATTGAATATCGTTTTTCTTTTCTAATAAAAGTGCATAAGCACCTTTATTTTCAAGAAAAACATCCATTCAATTCCTTCTCTTTTATTTGAGATCAAATGTTAGTTGGGAATTTCTGATACCATCATGACTACAGCTTTTGACACTTTCCATTCCTTCTGAATTTCTTCTTTCTTTTATTGAGCTCTTGTTCTGATAATAAACCTTTTGTCATATTCTGTATCCTCTTTTTCATCTTCCTTTGGTTCTTCAATCTTCGAAGGCATTATTGTTTGGGAGTCGTCGAAAGCTTGGATTTTTTCGTTTCTTTTACTCATATTGTTCTGCTTCTTCACAATTGCAACCTTCTTTTCATCATTGTTCTGGCTTTCTTTCCTTCCTTTCTGTTCGTCTTTTTCAGCGCGCTGTGCCTGCTTTGTCGATATTTCTGGTGATGAAGCAATCACCTTGCCCATTGCTGAAGCCAAATCCGCCCTGAAGTAATGTTTAACCAATGTGTTTGTTTGTGTAGAAAGACGAGCAAACTTTGCAATCTGCACTGGAGGAATACCTGCCATTGTCAAAGCCGAAATTGAGGCTGCCTTGATTGAATATGTGGTAAATGTGTCTGGTATCCCGGCGTTGGTCAGTGCTTCCTTGGCAAGCTTGCGAATCCCTCCTGCTGTCAATGGGGCAAAAGTGTTTGTATTAAGAAGCAGACTGTTTGTGTTTGGGTTTGCTTGTTTTACTCTCTCCCACAAGGTCTTAATCGCGAAAGCAGGACAAATAAGTGGCAAGTCTGATAAATACAGAACGGCAATCTCTGTGCGTGTCTCCTAAGTCTTCAGTCTCGTGTCAAGATATATTCCTTCTTCTTTAAACCTCGAATTTCTCATTTCTATTCTCTCAAGCTCTGTAAATCTGCAGGCTGAAAATAACATTGTTAACACAATCACCTTTATTGTCAGTTGCTTAAAGCTCAATGTCTCATTCGGTCCCTGATCTGCGAAATATTTCAACAACGTCTGTGGGTTCCAAATTTCTCTGTTTTCTTTTCTCTTTGATCTGTTTGTTCTTCTGAACGCTCTGAATAGCATCTTAATGAGTGGTATATCACCTAAGCACGTACTGCAAACGAGACTGGAATAAAAAGAAACTGCAGCTCTTGTTATTTGCAGGCACGTGAGCGACATTCCGCCATTTCTAAGGGAAAAAAATACATTAGCGCAATTTTATGCACAATCGAATATATTGTCTGGTATTTCTTTGTGGCAACATTTGTTTTATTTCTTTCCATAATGTGCAAGACCGAAGAGGGATCCTTTCCATGTTGTCTCCGCTATTCCCCTGCGGTACTCTTCTGCAAGATTAGTTGAGAAAGCTTTTTGCTCCATAGCGCGTTTCCACCGTTCTTCTCAGTCATGCCGCCTCCGATGCATCTGTTGTCATCACTGCCTGTGGGACAAACACTGGAATTAGCTTGCGTTGAGGGCGTGATTTCAATATCTTCCTCCATTGCAAAATCTGTTGGATAATGGATGCGTTGATTCTCATCTGTCCGCTCCATCCTTGCAACTCCAATCCTTTTTGTAAGAGACGATACATGGAATGCAGCCGTAGGGAAGTGTCTTGCTGAACGAAACGGATTGCGCTGAGTTTTCCAATGAACGAGGCGAAATCTCTTGTTCTCACCTTCTTGGCTTTCACTGCTTTCACTTTCCATTTGTCCACTTCCTTCATCAATGAAAGTCTTCTGTCTTCCTTCAACTGAACCTCCATTATTTCCGAGTTCCATCTGTATCCGAGGTAAACAAACTCTCTGCTGGCAGATAGGTGGCTTTTTTCCTTGTTTACTAGCAGCCCAAGCGACTCCAAAAACTGCACAATCTCTTCCGTTATTCTTCTTAAATGCATTTGATCTTGATGTAATATTAGCAGGTCGTCCAAATACGCAACAACCCGCACCTGCCATCTTCTTCTTATTTCCTTCGTCACTTTCCTCATCACATGTGTGAATATTCTGGGTGCATCTACGAATCCGAAAGGCATTCCTTTGAATACGTAATCTTTTCCGAGAAGTCTGAAAGCGAGATATGGTTTGAGATTCTCTGAAACTGGGAGAAGATAATATGCCTGATGAAGGTCTATCGTCACTGCCCAATCTTCTTTCAGCAATATTCTCTCCACTGTTCTCTCGTTGTCGCATTTGAAATGCGTTCTGAGGACCGCTGCATTCAAACGACGACAGACTAAGATCTGCCTCCATGTTCCGTTCTTTTTCTTGATCAGGAATTCGTTGTTCCTGTGTTTGACATCTTCCTGATTTATCTCCTCCACTATTCCGGTCCTCGTCTGTTCCTCTAACAAATCCTTGAAGGCTCTTCTGTGCTCCCCGCTTGTTCGCTCGGCTCCATCTCTGTACGACATCTTTGAAAGTTTCTCTCTTTCTCTTCTGCTCTTCCACATCGCTTGGATCCCATTTCGGATCAAATCTCCTCCTCCAATCTCTTCCCATGCCCTTAAGAACAGCACCGTCCTTCCTCCAATGTTCTGATCTGGCTGCGACTCTTTCACTGTTTCTTTCGTTAATTCCTTTGAAGACCCCGACTCCGACTGGACCATCCTGCTGCTCTCGTTCGGCTTCCATAGCTTCTCCTTCCTGAGAAAGAGCGGGGTCTGTGAAGAAAAAACTTCTGACCTGCTCCTCCTTTTGACTGCGCCTGAACTGGGCTGGCTGAACGGAAATCCATTTTTTCCCTCGTTGCCTCAATCATTGTTTCAAAACCTCTGTATTTCCTTCGCGCACTAGCCATATCCGTTTCTAGCTCCGATTCTTTCAGGATCTGTTCCTGTCTCGATGTCAACAGCCCAGCCGCCGCTTCCGCTCTCATTTTTTCCGCAGCTTTAAACACGAACCGCCCTTGAATTCTGGTATTTCTGGCCTCCTGGAACGCTTTTGCCGTGAGGACAAGCGCATCTGAAGCTCTCTGTCGTGCGCTCTCCTTGTTGGAATCCATTTCGGCTAAGCAAAACAAAACGGATTTGAAAGTTTGACATAGGCACATCTCCTGTTTATATCCTGCGTTGTCTAGATCATCGTTGAACCAGTTCTTGGATTTTGCAGCTGGCGGAGGCATTGGAGGCAATAAGGGGCTTAAATCGTGTAATGAATATTCCTGTTGAATTCTTTCCACTGAAAAAGTATGAATCTGAATGTCGAGCAAAGATTTAACGGGATCCTGTGCAAATACTTCTTCAAAAACAGATGCTGCAGCTTCGTACATGCCTTCTTCTTCTTCTCGTTTGCTCTTTTCTCTATCTGACGGCTGTGTTGAAGATCCTGTTGGCTGGTTGATAAAAGGCGGAGAAAGGAGCTGCGGCTGCGATTGGATGTTCATCTGGCTTTGCGCCCCACCTGGCAGTCCGGCTGCTTCGGTCGAAGGCGTAAGTCCAGGAAATGTCGCGAACTGCGAAGATTGCAACATTGATCCGATCGTAGCGATGACCCATTGATCGTGAACTCAAATAAAAGAGAAGGAATTGAATGGATATTTTTCTTGAAAATAAAGGTGCTTATGCACTTTTATTTGAAAGATTTTCACGGAGGATGTTCAATTCTTCATTTTGTTCAATTTCAATTAAAATTTTCGATTTCAAATGATTTGAAAACGCAATGTGTTCCAATTTCCATGAAAGACTTTTTATGAATTCAGGAAACGCAGTTTCTAACTTTTTTTCGTCGGAAAGTATTGTTAATAACTGTTCACAAGTTCGCATTCTTTAAAGAATTACCTTTATGTGGTTTGTTCTTTGTGTTTTATTTTTATTTTGATATCAATAAACCAATATTTTGTTCTTTTCATAGACAATAGCACAACCATTGATAGTATATTTATTCCCACAAGTTTTAAAATGAGAAAAGTTTATTTTTATTTTCGCAGGTTTGTTGATCACTTAATTTCTTTGTCTGGAACTTTGGTGCCTTTTCTATTATGCGATTCATTTTTAAATTTGAAAATGAAATAAATTGTTTTTTTCTTTTGTTTATCTGGGGGAAAATATGGACTTTCAAGCTTTTTATGCACAGAGTTTGAAATAACTGTTTCCCTTATAACATTTTTAAACTTTATCAGATTTTGAAATTAATTTCATTTTCATATCCTGTGTCATGTTTCATTGATGAAATAACAAAATGTTTTGTAACCTTACATGTTTTTCAAAAAATAAACCCATCTGTTTCAAATTTTTTGATCACAAAATGTTCAACTGAGATGCAAAAATTTTCAATGAAAATGCCTGAAGAAAAATATTTTGTCCCATCTTTTTTCAAAAATGTTTTTTTTTTTCTTTTTTCTGAAAATTATTGTTTCTTTTCATTAAAAATGCTTATGCTTGTTTTTTAATAAAAATAGAGTCATCCCGATTCTTTATCAAGAATTGTGAAAAATTGTTGTTGGAAAAAACGCCATTAACAAAATGCTTGACAATCAAATTGAATAGTAATTTCTTGAATAATTAATATTTGATATGAATAGATTAAAAAGGTTTGATATGTTTTTCAACTTTTTTCGATTGTTTATTTCTCACAAATCATTTCTTTGGATTGTTCTCACTTTCATCAGAATCCGTGAAAAGAACATAATGCTCAGATAATCTTTTGGGCAAACATTTTTCCGATCTCATGGAATATTTTTTGGACAATTTTTTTTCATCCGAATCTTCTTCTTCGTTGCTTGATGAAAGATCATCTTCTATGTATTCACTGCTGTCAAGATCTCTTTTTCTCTTTTCTTTCGATTTATTTAATCTGTCGGAATGATAATCAGTCTCTGAAGATTCATCTTCAGAATAATTAGAAGAACTCGATAAATCAGTCACTTGTTTTCGACCATCAGGTTCATCCAAATGATCTGACGGGCACAGAATCAGTCTTTTCTGTTTGTTTTTTCTTCCGAAAACACGAACGACCAAAATATTTTCTTCCCCTTCTTGTGAATCAGTTGGATCTGATTCGAAATCTGTTGAACATGAGATATCGTAAGTGTCAGTATTGTCACCAGTATTCTCATTAGTAGTAAGGTTTGAAAGCTTGGAATCAGAAAAAGTTATTTTTGAAGATGAAGGTCTTTCCTTTTTATTTTTTATCGTTTTTTGCTTCATATTTGTATTATGAATATTCTCAACTCTTTCATCATAATAAATAGACTTTTTCTCTTCAAATGCTTGCCATTCCTTTGGAACTGCGTTTGATGTGATTAGTTTACCAGAGATGGACCATCGGTATGTCTGTCCCGCAGGTTTTACACCGAAAGGCAAGGAATCCAAAGTGCTCCTCAGAACGTGAGATATTCGAGAAGACGTTATTCCAGCTTCGTAAAACCCATGCCATATTACTCTTGGTGCCATTGCATAATAAGAGCAATTTGCGATAGCTTTGACAAAAGGAAAAAATTCTGGTTTCATTTTGCTCGCATTTTGTTCGTTTCGAGCATTTTTCAATTGTTTTTAAAGTGCTTAATTAGGTCCGAGATCAATTGGCTGAAGGATATGGGATGTGTGTGCTGGTTGCACAACGACATCCACGTTTTCTTCAGAAAACTTTTGCCACAGCTGGATATTTTGTCTTTAAGAATGGCTGTCAAGAATAATTAAAGCAGAAGGAAATGAATGGCTTGTTTTTTCTTCAGATGTTTTTTCTTATTGAGTTGTTTCTTTTTTCGTAAAGTTTGCTTTTTGCATCTGAGTGTCATTCTTTATCCACCAATCTCTATTATCATCTTCTTCAATTAGAAACATTCTTTCATCAGAAGAACTTAAATTAGTTTCATCACGAAAGTTAGTAATTTCATCAACGTCAACTTTAGGAAATCCATTTGATTGTATTTGAAAACTCTTTTTGTTTCGAAAAGAATTTTCACACTCTGAAGATTCTTTTGAACGTACAGATGCGGATTGGTGCAGTTGCTGCAACGCTTGAATTCGATCTCCTTCTGAAGACATTGTATCTGAAAGTTCAAGTTTGTCAATACAAATGGATTCCTTGTGACTATTTTCATTATCGCACTGATCTTTGGATCGCTGGGATTTTGTCGGTGAATCTGAGTTATCCATTGGAAATTCTTCTGATCCAGCTGATGAATGCAAAACTATTGATTCATGATCGTCCTCATCTTGAAAAATTTGTTGAGTTGTTTTTTCACTTGTTTCATTCTTTTTCATTTTCTGATCGCATTTTTCTAACCTTCTTTCTTTCGTTTTCAATTCACAAGATTTTTTTGGAATATTTCATATTGATATTGTTGAATTCTTTCAACAACTGTTCTTCGCTTTTGAATGAAAGGAAGAACATGTTCTAACATTATTTTTTCAAATAGCTCTTTTGTCGTCCATCCTTTTTGAGTTGAATGCAATACGAACGATTCGTCATTCCATTGTTCGTTTTTTTCTTTTTCATATTTAAAACTTAAAAGAAGATGAGTGGGGAGATGATATCCATCAGCTCTCACAATAAATAAAAGAGTTAAATGACGAAGAGGAGGAGTTTCCAAACATGGCAAGTATTTGCATTTCTCTTGTGCAATTCTTTTATTATGATGACGACCGTTGGACTGACAACTTGTTTCGTCCAATTGTAATATTAACGAAGGATGATATTTTTTCTTCAGTATCAAAGTTCGCAAATGAGAAAGAAAAGACTGTATATATGCTTTTAACGATGCTCTCAAGCGTGCATGATCAAGTCGAACTGGATTAATCATGCGCAATTGTTTTTACCTTGATAAAAAATCGTAGACCCATCTCAGACTTAGTGTTTCGATATATTCAGTCGAGGCCGGAGATCTTTCGATTCGAATTTGTCTTGCCTTGATTGGAAAATAAGTTTCAAATTTCAAAAAAAAAAAATCATACTTAAAAAGGAATGTCATTAATTGATGGCTGCTTCAAAATGTTGTGCCAATTTAAAATAATTTGAACAAGCTTCTCTTCTTCTTCCTTCGTTAAATATCGTGGCCTTTCATTAAAACCAGATATCTCACCGCGAGATTCCATTCGATTTGCTCTGTTTCTTCGAAAATATTCTTTTCTGGAATTATTAATATTTTCTGTCTTCACTTTTTGCATTTGAATAATTTGAATATCAACAATTGACTGATTTCTGCAATATTTTTGGCTTTTTGAAAATTTAATATGGAATAACTCCCATCATAATAAATGTATTTTTATTCAAATTAAAAATTCATTTATGTTTTGAAGTGTTTATTTAAAAAAACTTTTTCTTAACACCAAAATTATATTATGTTTCCAAAAATCCTAAGAGTGCGGGTTTTTGCAAATGTTCGGGTTTTTGCACACATCATTAAAACAGCTAGTAATGATGTCAATAATCCAAGTTCAGCTTTTGCTCAGTCTCCGTTTATTTTTGTTCTTTCAAAATTAAGCCAGTTTCTTCTTTAATCCGAAGGCAATATTAATCGCAACTTTTTCAAAGCAAGTGAAAATAATAAAACAGTTCAATATTATTTTATTTGTATATCAGATAACGAAATTTGTTAACGTCATCTTTGATTCAAAATAACAACAAAAGAAATTTTGATATGCTTGATCACACCCAATAAAGATGACTGAAAAACTTGAATTATCATCAACTCAGTTGCACAGAGTTCTTGCAACTTAGGAATATCGCTAATTCAAATCCCCCTCGAAAAAGCTTTTCGAGATTCGAAAAAGTTTTAAAGTTAAATATTCAACTGCCATAAAAGCAAAAGTTGTGTCAAAAGATGCATGGAAAAGAGGGATAAGAGCGGAAAGAGCTGGCAGAGAGGCTGGAAGGAATGAGCACCCTCAGGCAATAACGAACGATCAATTGGAAGAAATAGAGAACCTAGTGCTAGTCCTTTTATCAAATCAAACAATTATTCGAATTCGTGATGTACAAAACATAGTTTTTAATTTTTGTTATCACAGTTTTTTAACTTTTTTGAATGTTTTAGTGTGTCGATCTGATTGAAAATGATCCAAAATCAAAGAATGAATTGAAAACGATCAACAAAAAAATGTATCCAAATTAATTCAACGAAGCGAAATATTAAAAGCCGCTATTGCAATGCCAATAGAAGTTGCAAAAATCAAAGCACAGTCACCAGAAAGTATTAGCAGATGGTTTTCAGAACTGTCAGCTTTTATTACAGACTATAACATCACATCATCCGACATATTCAATTTTGATGAATCGTCAATCTCATGTGGGGAATCATTGAACAAACTGGTTGTTTGCCTTAAATGTCAAACTCCTCCACAAGTTCCCGTCGCTCCGAAAGTCCCAAATGCAACTATATGCCTCTGTGTCTGCGCTGACGGATCATCGTTGCCTCGTTTTCTTCTTTTCCCAAAGAAAACTCTCCCGAAAGAGTTTCGTTCTCTTTCATCATTTGATATCAGATATATCAACTCTTCTTCGGGGTGGATTTCGAAGGAAATCTTCAGACACATCATGATTAATTACTGGATTCCATTAATCGTAGAGAAAGTGAAACCTTCAAGTTCTCATCGTGCGCTTTTATTAATGGATAATCAATCAACTCACAATGACGAAACTGTAATTGAAGCTGCTAAAAAAAATTACATCATTCTGAAAAAAAATTTCCACCAAATATGACACATTTGCTTCAGCCGTGTGATTCATGTGTTTTTTATCGACTTTAATCCACTTTGAGTCACAAATTTGTTGTTCCTTCTTCATTCTCCCTCTCTTCTTTTAGAGCCCAACTTGCAGATATTCTCCCCGAAGCCTTGGCCGCAGTTTGTATTCCATCAACAGTAAAGGCAGCGTTCATTAAGACAGGAGTCTGGCCTGTTGCTGCAGCTTCCGTTCTCCCTCGTGCATCTGGAGCACCTGTTGAAGCCTCTCCATTGAAAGAACATCTTCCTTCTTCTTCTCAAAATTGGCGTGAAGAACTTTTTGGAAGCTATTCTCCAATAAAAAAGAAAAGAATCCCAGTTTTATTGAATACATAAGTTTATAATTCTGCAGAAAAAACAAACACAGAAAAATCAACTTTATCAAACATATGGGTGATTCTTTTTGAAAAGTCACAAATGCTTAATTTTCAAATAAATCAAAAATTTCATATCTTGATCAAATTTTGGTTCACGCTCATGTTACTTCACCAAAGTGGAGGATATAATTTGACAATGCTATTTAACACATTTCTGTGAAGTAACATGAGCAGGAACCGAAATTTGATCAAGATATGAAATTTTTGATTTATTTGAAAATTAAGCATTTGCGACTTTTCAAAAATAATTACCCATATAATTAAATATGAACTTTAAACTTAATTTGTGGGTACGAGTAAAGCACCAATGTGAAATGAGAATTGGAAAAATAATATCGCATACAGTGAATTTTGTATCAGCCGTGCTGAAGGTGAGTGTCTTTGTTGGAGTGAAAATGGAGAGGAGAAAAGAGAGGGATGAATTACTGAATGGAGCAATTCATCCAAAATAATACTCCACAGTGGCACATGGGCTTTGCTGTGTTTTGCCACAGGCATAAACATCAGTTCGATATCTGAAATCTATTTTATTCAAAGCGATGAGAAGGAGTCTTCTGTTGTTATCGGATTTATCCAATGTTCCACGATTTTGTTTTTCGTTTGATGAAGCTGTTGAAAGGATGAAAGGAATGGAGATTTGTTGGATGTGCTGAGGTGAAGAAAAAAGGAAAAAAAAACTGTTATTACTCGATAGAATACAACAATTTTAATTTCTTTTCATCTTTACTGTTCTTCTTTATAAATTTTTTTTCAAAAATAAGTTCAGCTTTTCATGTTACGTCACTTTTTTTTCATGCTTTTGCTAAGTTTATTTTTTATTCTTTATTTATTTTGGTGGGTTGGGGCAATATGGGTGATTATTTTTGAGATCATATCTTTTTTCGGGGTGTTGACTTTTCAATGATTGTTGGTTTTTTGAAAGAAAGTTTATTTTCAAAAGAGAAAAAGCATGATAATTGTATTTTGAAACAAATGTTTTTTCCGAATTGAAGATAAAAATGTGTTCAATAAGCCTTTTCACTTTTCAAATTATTTTTCATTGATATTCAAGAAATAAATTTGCACCGAATTTTTTGAATGAAGAAATATGATTTCAAAAATAGTCACACATATTTAAGCAATTATGAAAAAAATAACGATTTGTTCCAAACTTTTTCCACTTTCACATCAAAACAAGTCAAACATTCTCATGCAAAAATGTGTAGAAAAATTAAAAAAAGAGAGAAATTTGTTTGGAAACTCTGAATGGAACAAAATTCATAACAAAAAATATTTCGTCCCATATCGATTTCAATGAAATAAACTATTATTGGCTCGATCAGAAAGAAATAAAACTCTTTTCTATTTAGCTTTATACGACCAATATCTTCGATTTATAAGTGATTTCTCTTTTTTAACAAAGATTATTACAAGTCAAAGGAATTGAGTTTGAAAGTTATATTATTATTTCACAATTATCAACAATGTTTGTTGTTTTTGTTATTTTATTTTAAATATGATGTTTCGCGAAAATTGATCATTCATACAACAAACAGAATGGAAATGTATGATGAAGACAAATCCAATGATGATATCCAGGAGCCGTCTCTTGAAGATAAGTTTTCAAGTTTGTTCATTTTCCTATTTTTTAGGTGTTCAGCGCTTTCCATCATAAATAAATTTCTTGAAGAATTGTTTTATGAACTGGAGCATTGCAATGAAGATGTGCAGAGAAAGATAATTGAAGAAACGAACGGAATTGTGGAGGAAATGAATGAAGAAGAATTCGAATTAGTTTTCACAAAAGATTTGTACGACAAAATGAACAAAATGATTGAAGAAAAGAAAGTGTCAATGGAAAATACAATTTTGCTGCTGAAACATGTAGGATATTGCGATGTGCTGAAAAATGTTTGGAATCCATTCGTTGAAGAATCTTCGCTGAGCAAAAGATTCGAACAGATGATTATTGATAAAAATGAGAAGAAAAAAGAAGGGAAAAACAAAAAGCTTCTTGCTAATCTTAGCGAATGCTATCTTTTGTTGAACAGGTGGGCTTCTTCAGAGGTGATTTTGATATGTATGCATTGCGTTCTTAAAGTTGCGATGAACAAGGAGGAAAGCGAAGAAGCACAAAAAGAAGTGGAAATGGCATTGCTGGCGTTGAGCAATATTGCGATGTGGAAGGTCAGATTTATTTTTTGATATGTTTTTGAATTTTTATTTATTTATTTTTTTTTTAACAAGATAATTGAAGAAAAACTGTTTTTGAAGGAAATCAAAGAAATCATCCAATATCATCAGAAATGTGGCAATCTGACGCGACTTGCGTATCAGTCTGCTTGGAGGTTTTTAGTCTCCAGACTTTGGGATGACAATAGCTTGGAAAAAGTGATTGTGGTTGAGCAACATTTTGCAAGAGAGGCAGCAAGAGAATTGGAAGAGCTGTCAAAAAGTGTGGATTGGAAGAAAAATAAAAAGAGGGGAGAGAGAAAAGAAAAGGAAGAAATGATTACCATATTAAGATGGATGCAAACACTCTCTTTTTTCATTGGGAACTGTTATTTGTGGAATGGAGAATTTGTTGAGCTTTTCAGCAGCATTGTTGGGGTGCTTCGTGCATCAAGAGATAATTCCAAAGAAATTCACTATCAATGCATTTTTTCACTTTATGCAGCCACAGGTAACAAAGCTGTCAAAGTTGAAGACTTGTTGAAAGGAAAGGCAATTGATGTTGCTTTGGAAGAGATTCATAAATCAGCAAAGGATGACGAAATTACAGCCAAAATCTTGAAGTTTTTTTTGAATGTTTCAAGAAGATTAGAAAAAACTGATGATGAAGCTGATGAAGTGGAAAGAAAGGAAACAAAAAGGAAGATATCTGAAAAGATGGAAGAAGAAGGATACGAAGATGCCATCATAAGCTTTTGTGAAATTTTTGATTTTCTGAATGATTTATATTTTTTTTCTGGTAAATTATCGTTGAATGCTTCTGATTATTTTGTGAATGTTTAAGGAAATGAAATGTTTGGATTTTTTTGTTTAGGACTCAAAAGTTGTTCTTCTTTCTTTTTCATCATTTTGCAAAAAAAAAAAAAAAAAAAAAAAAAAAAAAAAAAAAGATTGAAGAATTTTTATTAATGTTTTTATCGCTATTTTCAAATTACAAATATTCAAAAAATCCATTATTTTTTTCCCTATCAATAATTGTTATTGAATGAATATCAGTCTTCCATCTTTTTCAAATAGATTCGTTTTTTTCATGGAAAATGAACTGTTCAGTTATTTCCTCTTGAAGCATCTGGTTAACTCTGATTTTTCTCTTTCTCATCGCATCCTCAATGAATTCGAGAAGAAGAAGAAATGAAATGAAAATTCTTGAGAAGAAAACAAGAGTATCAATAAAGAAATGATTGCTGGGGATACAGATACCAACTTTATAAGTACCATAATTAGCAGTAAGCATGGATGAAAAAGAAGCCAATCCGATGCTCCAATTCAGAATGGGAATGGCACAAAAGGTCAATCAGAATTAATTGCTCTTCATATTCTTCTCATTTTTTGCTCGGTTTTTCATATCTCTTTTTTCTTTTCTTTTCAATTTTGTCTTCCTTCGCTTTTCTCTTCATTCCTTTCCTCTCTTCTTCTTGAATAAGAACACTTGTCTCATTCATTTCATCTCAAAATACAATTCTTCAAAAAGTTAATCAAATTCCATTTCTTTCTCTTCCTTTTTCTTTCATCATTCTGTTTTCTTCTGCCTTTTCCTATTGATGGAGAAAGAGAAGACACCTCACTCACATTCTTTTCAGACAATATCATCCAAAAGTTCTGCTCCAATTGAATTTCCTCTTCAGCTTCTTTGTTGCCACATAAATAAATATTTCTTCATTCATCTATCATTTTTCATCGTCATCCTGTTTCTCTCGCTGATCTTCCTCAATCTCTACTCAAAATTGTTCATTTTCCTTTCTTTCTTCTTCAATTCATGAAATAGTCCAAAAATCCACTCTTCCAAATCCGCTTTTTAATCAAGCCCAACACAAATGCAATGAATTCAAAAAAACATAAAACCTTTCATTTTGGCTTGCTGAGAATGAATTGAAAAGACACAGCGAATGAATTCACAGCTTTGATGCAAATTGTTGATGTGTTCAATGGAAAAGTCTTCCTTTGCCTTTTCCCATTTGTTTTCCAATTTTTCCGTTTTCATAGACGTGCAAAAATCAGAAGAAGACGAGATAGAAGAAATTCTGTTTGAAATTCTCATGCTTTTTTTAAGATAATGCTGATGATGATAGAAGAATAAGAAGAACGAAGAAATATCAGATGTTGAGTGTTTTATGTTTGTTGATAGTTTGTTGTGAAGAATTTGAAACAAAATGAGTTTTTGGAAAATGGTGCGAAGAAGATGAATAATGATGATTTTGGTCGAAAGAGATGAGCTTCAAGAGAGATGAACAATGAACGAGAAATCAGCAGAAACATTGACAGATGGATGAAATGTTGAAGAAGAAATTAGTGAGTGAGTTGATTGAATTGTTAATGAAGAAAAAGACGAAGATTTTGAAGATACAAATGCCATTGGATATTCAATGTCTGCCTTCTGCTTCAAATGTCCCACAAATTGAATTGCGAATAAAATAGTTGTTCTGTCAGAACATGATAATAATTCTCCAAAAAAACACTCAATGAAAAGAAAGTGCCAAATCCATTTCTGTGAAAGTGACTTGTCTCTCTTTTCGGTTGGACTGACTTTCTTGTCTTCTCTGCGTAACTATTTTATTCTTTTGTCATCTTCTCCTTGTTTCATTCATCTGTGTTGATGTGAAGGTCAGAAATGATTTCCAAAAAAGAATCTCCAAAAGCGATGTCTAATCAAGCAATGCTCAAAAGGAATGGATTTTGACGGATTCTATCAATTTTCGCTCATTCCATATCCCGAAGAAGGAAGAAGATGAAGACGAAGCAAAAGAAGAAAGTCAAATATAGCTATCAACAACAAAATATGAAGAAGAAGATGAACAGATATTGTGAATAAAACACCTCTTTTTCTCTCTCTGTCGGAGTGGCTTGTGATGAAGTTGAGCCATATGAGAAGAAGTCAGCTGTATTTCCAGCAGAATATTCGGCAAAACAAGAATAACAAAAATTAACAGTGCTATCAGTAAAATCATTTTGTGTGTTGAATGAAACAATCATTGGCCATCAAAATATCTCCACTGTAACTGGCGCACTATCAGATGGAATGATGTTGATGCATGTAAAATCTTCGACTGATGAATTTCCACAACGTTTTCCTGTCGATTCAGCCGAATATGCAATTTTAATTCGCTTTTTTCATCACTTCGACTTCTCATCCGAGTTGATCAGAGTTCAAAAACTAAAAATGAAAGGACTTCTCAAAAAAGCTGCCATTCGAAATGCAGGCTGAAGTTCTTAGAATTGGTGCATCTTTGTTGCTGTTGCTGCAAATAAAGCTTCTTTTCTCTCATTCTTTCAAGAAGTTTTCCTTTCAACCGACTCATAAATATATTGACTCAACATTTCAAAAGTGCTTCCTCTGATCCTCAAGCAGTCTTATGTTGTTTCAGCCTTTTCCACTGATTTTCCTGAGGTTATTGTTATTTCAGAGAACTGATGAAGAAAAATCAAGACCCAGTGAATAGACAGAGTGTTTGTGAGATGAATGTGAATTGCACAACGAAGATGTTTTCTTTTGGTTAATCGAATGTGATTCTTTCAACATTCCTTCATTTGCAATCATCAAGGATATTATATCAACAGTCAATTCCGATAACCAAGAGAAAATAAGGCTTTGGCGCATGAATTCGAAGATATAACTTTTTGTAAATGAGTTGCAATATTCCACAAAATATTTATATTTTTTTGCATAATTTCATTTGCTTCAATGGCTTGGTTTCGATGGAGAAAACTATCGGTTTTAAAAGCATTTAAAACACAAAAATATCCAATCAAAACAATTAAGAAAACAAATCTTAATGAAGCTTTGACAATTTTCTCAATTGTGAAATTTGCTAAGAGAATCAAAAAATGAGCGATTGCTCGAAAAAGAAAATACCCAATTATTCTAAGAAACAAATATTGATCAAATATTTCCTCTAATCAAAAAATTCAAAAAAAATATTTGTTTTTGAGTGGAATTGCTTTTGGAGAACGAATGCACATGGAAGCTCAGGAGGTATTTTGATTTTTTTATTCGAAAGCATTCCAAACTTCTGTTTTTCTTGCAACACCAACAATTTATTGAAAATTTTATGTGCTAAAAATGTTTTGTTGCGGAAAGAAGGCAACGTGCAAAATGAATCGTGCAGAAAAGTATACAGGTTTGCTTTTTCACTAGCTTCATGATTTATTAATTTTTTTGTTATTCTTTTTTGGAAATTCGTTGTAATTTTTTTGTTTTAAGAAATGCTTTTTCAATTGAGGGATTGCTCGGCTGAGGAGCAAACCCAGAGAGTTGGAGAAATGAATTCATTAATGGATCAAATGGGTGAAGATGAAATGGACAACCATGCGTCGAAAGTTTTTGAAGAATTTTGCAGAATGATTGAAGAAAAGAAAGTTTCATTAGAAAATACAATTAGCCTTATGAAGCGTGTTGGATATGCCAACATAATGAGAAGCATATATGCCATATATTTGTGTGATTTTTCGTTGAAGAAAAAGATTGAGAGCTTGATTTTTGAAGAAGGAAAGAAAAATGATGAAAAGAATGAAAAGCTTTTGATTGAAATGTGTGAGTGTTGTGGATTTATTTACAGGAACATTTCGCCGGAAATTATTCCCGTTTATGTGCCTTGCATGCTGAATGCAGCCTTGAAGAAAGAGGAAAGCGAAGAAACAAGAAAAGAAGTGGAGGATGCATTGTTAGCTTTGAATTACATTGAAGAAGCACATGTTTGTACGAATGTTTTTTATCAATTTGCTTGTTTATTTTATTTTATTTTATTTAATCAGTTTGTGCGTATTGAACTATTTCAGAGCAAAATCAAAGAGATAATAATGTATCATCAGGAGCATCGCAATCTTACACACATGGGATATCGATCAGCTTGGCATTTTTATCTCAACCGGTTGCTTGACTATAGCTTTTTGGGAGATGCAATTGTGAATGAACTGCATTTTGTGAGAGAAGCAGCGAGAGAACTGGAAGAGCTTTCAAGAAGTGTGAGAATGAAAAAGAAAGAAGGGAAAGTGATCAGCCCAGAGTTTAAATACACAGTCAATGGATGGCTGGAAACTGTACTGTATTATCGGCAGAGCGGACCAAGGGCAAAGGAAGATTATGTTCCTTTGGTGCAAAGCATGGTTTGTTTAAGGAAAGCAGCCAGAGGAATAGAAAATGAATTGTTTGGAATTAATTCTCAAACGTATGAATTAATGGCGCTGTATATTGCAGGAGGTGTAGAGGACTTGCTGAAAGGCGGGGTTTTTGAAGCTGTTTTGGAGGAAATGCAGAGGGATTTTATTGAAAATCATAAGATGCATGATTGTTATAAGTTCTTTTTGGCAATTCAGGAACTGAAAATGAGAGCAGAACCAACCGCAAACGAAGCACAAAAGAAAGAAATCAAAATGAAATTGCACGAAAAGCTTGAGGAAGAAGGATTCGAAGACATCCTGATTGGAAATTATGAAGTGAATGGACAAATTAGCAATGTTTATTGTCCAAAAATATCTGTAAATGTTGTTGATTATTTGGTGTATATTTAATCAAATGAAATTAATTTTTTATTTCTTTCTTTATATTTTATTATTGTTTATGTTATTATTTATTTTATTCTTGTAACTCAAAATGTGTGTATTTTCATTCATTGCATCACTCCACAATTCATAAACATTATCTTTTTTGTTTTATTGCTATTAATGTTGTTGTTGTTGTTGTTTATTTTATTTAATTTTCTGCATTATGTTTCTGAATTTGTTTTGAGTTTCTGCAAACAATTCAGTCAAACGAATGAGTTCTTAATTTTTTTGTAATGTTTTTGAGTCATTTTCTTTCTTTCTTTATTATTTCATTGATAAACACATAAATTTTCAATTAACTTTTATTCTGAAAAAGTTAAACGCGTAATTTGTGATAATATTCATATTGCATGTTTTTTTCTGAAGATTGGATTTATTTTCCAATCGAAGTTTTTATGGAGATCAGATGGCGAGTGTTTGTTGGTTGAATTACACATCAATGAACTTGTTGAAAGTATTTTGTTGTTATAAACTTTGATGTAATTTATGGAATGATTCTTTTCGTTGGATTATGAAACACATTAAAAGAGTTTTCCTTTATTTGAATTTCGACAAATGGAAATATGTGGTAAAATATGTGCCATTTAAAGAAAAATCACGATTTATTCAATTCTTGTTACGCTTTTATATCATAATAAGTGAAACATTCACATGAAAAAATTAAAAAAAAAAGATTGGAGAAAAAAAAACAGAGAAAATGTTCCATTCAATGGATTGGCTTGGCTTTAAAAAGCAATCAGTGCATTTTTTATTTTTGCAAGAATGAAAAAAAGGTCAAAGGTTTGTGGGAGTTATTCTTTTATAATGTTAAAAAAATTGTTTTTTTTAAACAAAAATTTTTTGATTCTCTTAAAGTTTAAAATAAACTTCTTTGAACTTAAAAAAAAAAGAACTCAAACATTGGGATTGAAAACAAAATTTGCATGAACCCAAATAAAATAGTCATAATCGTTTTTTAACATTTCAAAATTAACTTGACATTCTCAAAATATTCTCAAATTACAGATTCAAAATTCTTGATGATATCTCTTGAACAATTACATGGAACGAAACATTCCAAATCAAAATAATTTCAAAACCAGTCAAAAAATCATGAAAAATGATTTATTAGTTTTTTATAACATTGCATGAATCAAAAACAACTCTTAATTTTTTCCTTATAAATAGACAGATAATGGAAAAATAAAATTAGATTTATTTTTAAAAAAAATAAACGAAAAACAACACAAATACATACATAAATAAATATTTACTCCTCAAGAAAAGGCTCTTGAATATCTGGAGGGATGTCAATGAGTTTTGTAATTGTTCCGTAATTGCTGATGTTACTCGAATGCTTCCAACTCTCATCTCCCTTCTCCATCCTTCTGGAAATTTCTGAATTTATCGAATTCAGCAGCCCCTGCCCTTCCTCATATTCACCAAGAAATCCCTTCTTCTTCCACTTTCTTCGCACACACAGCAACACAACCCCATATCCCAAGCCTGTTGCCACCACAGCCACAACAGCAATCACAATCAATGTCGCCTTCTCCTCTGCCCCTTCTGATCCCTTTCCTCTTCTCACACACAACGGAATAGTCGTTAATCCTTCTTTAAATGCACGTTCAGGTGAAAACTTCAGTGCAACATAGGAATCTGCCCCATTGGCACAATCAACAGCATTTGCAGGGAAATAAGCAGAAATCGCAATTTCATTGAAACAATTCAGTTTATCAGCCGTTGCAGTCTCGACTAACTCGTTTGTTATCCTTTCTCCAGTCGTCTTGTTCGCAAGCATTTGCATCGTCAAATAGCAGTCATAAAGGAATTTCCCCCTCAAAAGCACTTCATATCCCTCTTCTTCATTCACCATCATCATATTCTTCTTCTTCTTCTTCTTCTTCTTCTTCTCTGTTATCGACACGTTCTCAGGTTGCGGCGTAAACAGACTCGACATCGAATCAGCGGGAAACCCAACAAGAGTGCAGTTATTGCTTTCAATCCAGAAATTGTCTGGAAATTCTTCATTGCTTTCTTCTTTCCTTTGATCATTTTGAGAAAGAAGATTCTGTTTTCCTTTTTTATCATCATGCTTTGGATGACTTGTGCAACTATCGCCTTTAACAAGCTCAATAACCCCTTTCCCTTCCTCTTTCCTTCCTTTCTCTCTTTCACACACAATATTATGAGCCACGCCAGGAAACAACCCAAAACCAGCTGAATTCCCTCTCAGCGATGGAACATCAACAGACAAATAGCCGTCTTTTGTGTAAACAGCCCCCGCAATCTTCGTCCTGAACGTTGTATTTCGCACAAAAACAGAGCATTTTGTGAAACTCACAAAGGAACTTGTCCAATGGCAAATAGAATTTTCTGTATTTTTCTGTGTTTTTTCTTCAAAAGAAAAGGCTCCTCAAGATGACTCCATCAGTAGGTCAAAGAACGGCAAGGCAACTCCTTTGCCCCACAGCGCGAGAAATCTGTGCCAAATGTTGAAGAAACAAATATTGTTGGGCTGATATAAACAGAAAGGAATTCCTTAATGCTGATGCCTTCTCTATAATTAGCATTGTCGAAACACCCAATTTTAGTTCCATCGACTGATTCGTCGATAAAGCAGAATATCGTCTGCAGGTTGATGTCTATCAAAGCACTCTCAAGCAAAGCCATGTTTCAAATTGATCGTTCGTTTGTTTCCAAAAATACCGAATCTGCAACAGCAACATAAATCGCTCCTCCATAATCAGCCTTGCAGCCGGAAAAATCACACTCAGAAACAAGAGCCTGATCTTCAACATCTTTCAGATAAAGTCCACCTCCGCTTCTTTGCGAATAGCATCTCAAAAAGGTACATTGCAAACACACTGGCTCGACTTCTTCGAAGAATTTGTCTGGATCGGAATATAACTTTGTTTGCATTTTTTTGTCGTTGCCTTCAAATGGAAAATTGTTTCTTTCACGAATTTGTGAGTGATAACTTTGTTGCAGAATTGTGCTATTTCCATTCAAGTCAGCTTTTCTTTCAGGAATCTTAGTTGCGCGGTGCTCAAATATAACGCATGCATCCGCTTTCGAATTGCAATTAAAAAATAAGCATTGCCTGATTGCTGGGGAACGAATGCTGATCACATGAATAGCTCCAGTAGTTGTCTCAGCATTTTTATTTTCATTTTCACAGTTTATATCTTGGAAAGAAGAATTTTCTATGGTTACAGCCACATTTCCAGTCACAAAGATAGCTCCTCCCGATCCGATATAGCTTGTGCAGTTTTGAAATTTACAATTAATAACATCAACAGTTAAAACGGTCTGATCTTGTGTTCTTGCAAAGATGCGTTGGCCAAATTCATCGCCTTTAATTCCATTCCAAGTGCATGAGTCAATCGCAAATTCCTTATCAACAAAAGGATCGAGGACAACTCTTTCGAGTGTTTCATTTGAATAACGCTTGTTTGCCCACCGTGTGCATGAGACGTGTGTTGAGTTAAAATTAGCAAGTGAGCTAACGCCAAAAGAGATCGAAGGAATTAGCACGCCATTATACACATCGCACACATGATTGAAAGCACAATTTGAAATTGTTGAAGTGAAAGAGTTAGATCCTTGTTCTTGAATGCTCGCATTTGGCTTTGCACTGATATTGAAAAAAGAAGAATCATGAATCTCCAATGTTGATCCAATTATAGATGAAGCAAAAAACGTTGATGACATTAAAACAAACGAAAATGATGAACTTGACACAGTAACTGAAACAGAAGGATTCCAAATAGGAGAATCACTTTTCATGAACACAAACGAATTCATTTCCATCCAATCTATTCGAGATAAAACTGAAATGTTCTTGAGCTGTTAAACGCTTCCTGTTTTGGCAAATGAGCAGCCTAATTGTTGTTTTCTCGAAAAAACAATGCAATTCACAACAGAAACATTTGAAAAGCCATCTTGCCAAATCGTAGCATCATCACAGCTTGAAATAATACACTCTCTTTCAAGAAATATTGTAGAGTTTTTAATTCTCATTTTCGAAAGAAAACAGCTCATTTCATTCATAACTTGTTTTTCGGTAACTCTGAAAAGTCTCCTGCTTGTGTTTGTAACGCTTCTCATTTGCTGAAGGATATGCAATTCATTTTTTCTTGTTCTTGCAAGATATGACGGAAAGTCCTGTTTAACAACTCTTACACGTAAAATGGTATTTTTATCCAAATGGCTCGATTCAGTCTTAAAATCTGCGCAAAAAATTATAGCAGTTGTCAACAGCAACAGGAAATATCGTATGATAATTAGCAATAAATATCTGGTGAACATAAAGAATCTCAAACAAAAAAAAACACTTTTGAATGTTTGAGAATGATATATAGATATCATAATCCCAATTTTTTTCTTTTAACAGAAAACTTGTTGTTTTTAAAAAATCAATAATAAAAAGCTATGTTTTGTTTTTATTGTGTTCTTTTCGAAAATAAATATAATATCAAGAGTGACAAATCTGGTCCTTTTTTCAAAATGACTTTCTTCTTTATATTTCTGCATTTTAAAAAAAAAATAGAATTGAAAAAAAAATAAATAAAATTAACGAAAGCAATTTATTATATTTTTCTAACAATAGGCTTCATTTTTATTTAGAAAAAGTGAAAATGGTTTATTTTTAACATTAAAAACTTTTCTTAACATTTTTCAATATTGTTGACAAATGTGATTATCTGCGTCTTGATTCAAGCACTTAATTGATTATGTGTCACTTTCAAATCTTTTTTGAAATAAATAAAATTATTTCTTTGCACTTTTGAGATGTTCAAATAGTGAACTTTCTTCTTCATTGTGTTTCAGAACAACTTTTTTCCTCATCCCTTTTTTTCCTTAATATGAAGTTACTGCGCTTGATGATTCAATTGAAGCGATTGCAATACAAAGCTTCACTGGATATATATGGTGCGTGAATTCATTCGAATAAACATTTCATATATGGGGAAAAATATGAATTATTCTGCTTTTTTAGCACAATGAACAAAAATATGACTTCGCTCATAACTTTATTTCGCTTTCTCATATTTTGAAATAAATATGATTTTCATAACCGTAAACAGGAATCATTAAAATCAAAACATTAAGTTTTTTCAACATTTCACGAATGTAGAAAAATGGACTAGTTTTTATTGTGTTATTTGATCAAAAAAAGCCTATGAAAAGTGCAAAATTTTTCAACGAAAATACTTGAAGAAAAATATTTTCCCCCATATATTTTTCGAGAAAATGATATATGATAAGAATCAATTATTGAAGCATTATGTTTCGACAGTTACAAGAAAACTGTTTATGAAAAGCACAAAGTTCATAAGATTTGCTTTTCTCATGCTAACAAAATGTTTGTTTTTGTTAAATCACATGTGAATTACATTCTGACTATATTAATCTATATTCCCCAGGAATGAATGTTCATGTTTTTAATTAAATCGATAAATTAATTATTCATTTTTACCATGCAAATAAATGTGATATATGGTTTTATTACATGATGAAAAAAATAATGTGAACATCAAATTTTTTTCTTGACTTCTTTTTACATTTCATTTGTTAGAAAGATTAATAATTGTTATATTTCGTTTCCTGAAAAAACTAATTTTTTATGTGAGAATTGTTTCATCAATATCAACTGACTAATATTTGCGAACAAATTTGAAAATACATGTTGAGGTTCGAACAAACAATTATCACATCATATATTACGCAACTTTTTGTGATAACAAAAAAAAGCAATTTTTCATTGACACAAAACACAATTTCAAATGAAATTTAATTTTGCAATAACTGGTTCTGGGTCTTTTTTTTTCCATTTTTGATAAATTTTTTGAAAAAACTCATTTTGTTAGGAAGAAATATTTTTCTTTTTTAAATGTGACGTTTTCAAAACATTTCAAAATAAACGAAAACCAGATGATATTGATCAAGGCGCAAATAAAAATAAAAAAAAAAAAAAAAAAAAAAAAAAAAAAAAAAAAAAAAAAAAAAAAATTTTGAAGTTAGCATATGCAATTTTCAAAAACATGTTCAAATGTATTTAACACACTGAATTTATTCATCAAAAAAAAGAAGGGAAAATGTTTGAAAAATGTTCGTTCATTGAAAAATATCACTATAACTAAGAATGGATATTAATAATGTTATTAAAGTGGAAACAGATGAATTTCTTTTGATGATGTGGAGGAAAATATGTGACTTCAAGCTTTTTCAATTTAAATCTCTGCACAGCGTTTGAACTTTTAATTATTTTTTACATGATATATACGGGTTCATTTATTGTGATCCATATCATGTTGCAGAATATCATGAAATGATATTATTTATTCTTGTTGACAGATATGATAATCCAATTGATTTTGAAATCTGAGAAAAATTTATTAAGAAATGAGTTTTCATGATTTGTGCAGAAAAAGCTTAAAAGCCAGTATTTTCCCCCATATGCTTCTGGATGTCAAAGAATAATACTGAACAACAAATATTCGACTAATACCATTTGATCAACAAATTTGAAAGAAGTCAATTCCATATTATTGAAAATTTTGAAATTGTATTTGAATTAGTGTTTCCAAATTGATATAAAAATTTATTTCTTTATTCCAAAGTGATGTGTTTGAATTCATTCGTATAAAAACTTCCTTTTCAAAGGCACATTGGAAAATAATCATAATTATTTTCAATTTGTTCAATTGTGAGATTGAAATTTTCGAGCAATATTTGTTTCGCTATTCAATTTGGTTTCTTAAGACAGAAAATTAATCATTGCTGAAAAACTCTCATTCAAAATCAAAAAATCATAAATCTTTAACATTTCAAAAAAGAATTTCAAAATCAACTAAATATAAAAATTTTTGTAAAAATCTTCGTGATTCTTATTATATATCATTTAAGAGCTATTTTATTTCAAGAAAACTCCATCATGCATTGAAGAATGAAAACTGAACACAAAAATTCAAAGAAAATTGAAAAAGTCTGAATATTTTTTGAAGACTTCTTTGATGTTTATTTGTCAAAGAAATAATTATCTCTTAATTCAAGAGGTTGTTCTTATCCAAGAAATTTTTGTTTATCTATTTTTCCGATTATTCAATAAAAAAACAGCATCTTTATTTGTTCTTCCATTCTCCCTTCATTAATCTTTTCGATTATGGTTCAATGTTCACAATCACAAAGTTCTTCTTGCTTCCGTTTTTGAAATCATTTTTTTATTTAACTGTGAAATGTGATACAAATGGCACTGAATTCGAGAATCCAATCCTTTCATTTTTTCAAAAAAACAAAAAGGAAAAAAAACTTCTACAGAATAATTCTCAAATTGTTATATCTGGAACATTATTTAAAAAAAACACTTCCCAAGAGGGTGTTATAAGACACAAAAAAGATCGTATTGAAATAAGTTTGCTTTTGAATGATATGATCCCTTCAATACGAGGAGAAAATGAACGAAGAACTCTTTTTTGAATTAAAAAAAAAGGAAGTGATATTTTTGGGGATATAAAATGAATTGAACAAAAGTGGATATCCATATCATTTCAAATCACACAAAATTCACTTCGAACTGTTCCAATTTGTTGCAATCATCCAATCTTCTTCTCTGCAAAACATTCCATAAAAGCTGAAACAAATATCTTCGATGCCTTCCTCTTCAATCTTTTCCGCCATTTTCTTCTTCAGCACCATCTTTTTCTTTTTTTCTTCCTCTTCTTCATTTTCCGTTTTTGACCCTCCTTTCAGCCAACTCAGTGCTGAAGATAAAAATTTCAAAACAACATTTTTTGACTCCTTTTTCCTGTTCAGCATTTCAAAAAGAGATATAATATATTATTTGCAACTGTATGTTGTTGAATAATTCAATGTTGGTTGACTCAATTCCTCCAAAACAATCTCACCAAAATCGAAAAAATTATATGTTACTCTTATTTTTCTGTCACATATCATGCTTTCAATAAACTTTATGAATTTTCTTGCAATTTCTATCTCAGCATTCTTCGTAACTCTGCATAAAGTAATAATACCAGCGACAATTCTTTCAATATCTGTTCCTGAATAATCGCTTTACGTACCGAACATTTGCACCGTTTTTAACCACCCATTGATACACCAAATGTTTTTCAATTCTCTTTCTCTCTCTTCCCTTTTACTCCAATCGACTCTTTCGGCCAGCTCCTCCAACTCTCTTGTTGCTTCTCTTGCAAAATGCAGATCATCCGCAATAACATCTTCCAAGCTTCTTTCACTCCAAAGTCGGAAAATCAAAAACTTCCAAGCAGATTGAAACGCAAGTCGTGTAAAATTGTGATGCTGTTGATAACAATTGATGATTTCTATCATCTCCTTCAAATACTGATTTTTTCCATTTTTCTTAATCTAAAAGAAAAGAAAAAAAAAGAGATAATATCAAAAAAGAAACAGAAGAGCCCACACTTCATATTCAATGTTGCTCAATGAAAGAAAAGCCATTTCAACTTCATCCCGAGACTCTTTACTTTCAACTTTATTCAGTACAACTTTCAGAAGACAAGGAACACATATTGAAAGGAATTCAAAAGAAAAGCCATTGCAAAGCGTAAAATGGCATTCATCAAGGTCAATTAAGAGTTTTTCATTCTTTCGTTTTTTCTTTTTAGCTTCATCAATAATCATCTTTTCAAATCTTTTGTGCAACAAAGACCTTTCATATCACAAGTTGAATGAACACTTCAATGTATTACAATATCCCATGCACTTCAAATAAAAAATTGCATTTTCCAGCGTCATTTTCTTTTCATCAATCAGTTTGTCCAATCTGTCGAACAGTTCTGTTGTCATAATGGATTTCAGTTCTTCTTTGTTCATTTTCTCCATTATTCCATACATTTTGAGTATTTTAGGTTTCTGTTCATCTCCGTTGCACTGTTTCAACTCCGAAAATATCTCTTTGAATCAAATTCAAAAAATAATAACAAAACACAGAAAATTTCCACGAAGTCAAAACGATATGAACAAACCCGAAACCATTTTCACAAGAGAATTCTTCTGAATCATTGAAATAGCGTTTTGTACGTCAACAGATCCTGCTTTTTGTTTTGTGGAATCATCGAGGATGATTTATGACAAATACTTAAAAAAATTGCAAAGAAAAACAAAATGCAACATACAAAAGAAAACCGCTTTAACAAGCCTCAGTTTCATGGTTCAATTGATTCATTTGAGCTTTCAGTTTGCAAGAACAAAATCGATTGATCAGTCAAAAAAAGCGATTATGAAATACTTGATCTGGATTGTTTCCGTTTTGATCATTCTGTGGAAACAAGAATATCAACACCGAAAGGCAAATAATAAACATGCTTTTCCATTAACTTTTGAGAGCGAGATTCTTTGAAACATTAAAGGAAAATAGAAAAAATAAAAAAATAAAAATTAAATTAATTGAAAATAATACCAGAAAGAGACACATTTATTTCTGAAACACATATTTTTGTGATCATTATGTTTTTCCAAGCAATTATTGAACAATGGACAAAATAAAGAAAGATTGGAATTTTCGATTCAACAATGAAAATAAGAGAGAAACAACAATTATAAACAAATTATGCATTCAACAAAACAAAACAAAATCCAGTGAGTTCTCAGATCGAGAATGACAAACGAGTATCATTTTTTGTGGAAGGAAAGAATTACCACATTTCTTTATTGTTGCAATCAAGATGATGAAACATGAACAGTATGAATAATGAGTTACAAAGGAAGAGAAATAGAAATGGAAAAGGATGAGACAAAAAAGAAAGAGGAAATTAGAAATCAGACTGCAGTTCTTCAAACAAAACGAAGAGGAGAAATATTTAATTGAAGAATATTCATCACTCTTCGTTTGTCAGATAATAACAAAGAAAAATAAAACAAAAAAACCATTGACGAATCAAAAGATCAGAATTTTCTTTTGAAATGACTTTCAAAAGATGAAAGAAACTGATTAAAATTTGTTGCAGTTGTTCTGATTGATATTTTTGTTTTTCTTTTCGAAGTATTTATTCAACCAAACAAAGCCACGAACAAGCTTCTGCAAAGACAGGAATAATTGCTAAGAAATTGTTCACAATTCTTTTTCATTGTTTTGGAAACCAGTTCCTTTCACACAAACAAGTTTGATGACTTCTTTATTGAAAAATCACTCAAACCACATAATCATCGTGGAATTGCAATCTCCATTTATTTGTGGTGAAGTGATGCCATTTTCATTTCCCCATATTTTCTCTTGTTCCGCCTGCAAATGAATTCTCTCCTTTTCCAAAAAGGATCTTATGCGACTTGATTGAAACGATGAAACATATCTCTTGGTTTTTTTCATCTTCTTCTTTCTTTTTAATTTCTTCATGAATATTAAATTCTCTAAAGCATAAATTTGTGCCTTTCCCCCTCTTCAATCAACTGTTCAACACAATTGACAGATTTTGCTCCTCAAAACTTCATTTTTCCGATTTTCTTCCTTTGCTCATATTTGTTCTCGATTTGATTTATACAAATGATTTTTTCTCTATCAACTAATTCTTTCAAAGCATCATATTCGAATTCAAAAAAAAAAAAATGATCTCTATCCTTTCCTCGATTTGTTCCAATTTCAAAATAAAATATGATAATTGACAAAATGATGAGAGAAACAACCCTTTATTTTTTTGAGGTGAAATATAAGCAATTTCGTTAAATTGCATATAATTTTTTCAAGAATAGAAACAACTGAAACATCGAATGCGATTTTGAAGAAGAAAAATCAAAATTGAAAAGGATGATGTTTCATGCTTCCTAAATAAGAATGACTTTAATAAATCGCTCATTCTCATGTTTGAAGCACTTGAAAATGGCTGGAGGTATTTCAAGATGACATTATTAAAAATGAGCATTATATCAAAAATTATTGCATGAGAACAACAAAAATGTGCCTTTATTCACTGAAGACATTCCAATGATTTTATTCTTTATTCTGCCTCCTCTTGGAAATAACAATTTAAATGGAAACAAATATTTTGAGTTTGGTTTTTTCTTCACTTTCTTTATGTTTCATTTTCATTTTGAGTTATTTTTCTCCTGTTTATTTAAAGCCTGAACAGCTTTCCTGAGCCAATAGCATCAGTCAATGTCAGTGAAAGTATCTTATTCAACAGAATCTGAAGAAAAATTCAGAACGAATGTTTCATATGAGACAGCGAAGTGGAAGACGAAGAAGTAATACATGAATTTTTTTCAAAGGGAAAAAAAATTTATGTCCGTCTTTTAAGGCATTTTTTGAAGAATTGGGAGGTTATTTCGATGAACAGAGATCAATCAGTGGTTCCAACATTTAATTGGTGAAAAAGAAGAAATGAAAATGACTTAAATTCTTGGAAGGTTTTGCATTAATGTTTTAATTGAAATTTGGAACATTCATGAATGTTTTTAATTTACGGAAAACCAAAAAAAGAAGAAATGGGTAACTATCTGGTTCAGATGAATTGATAACATCAAACACATTTCGATAATTGAAGAAAATAGGCATTAGAATTTGAGTGTTTTGCGAACATGAGGAATGAGAATTCTTCTTCTTCAGATTTGCAATCATTCTAAAATTCAAAAGGAAAAATGCTCTGTTATTTTCTCAACAAATCTCAAACGGGTTTGAAGGAAGATCATTCTCATCAGAAATACAGTTACCGAAATCCTTTCAATAAAGGAAAATCATTCATTCACAGAATATTCCAAGAAGATTGATATATAAACAGAAGAATTGACAATTACACATTTTTGCCTAAAGTTATGGAACAACAAAGATAGAAACTTCATTCAACATATCATTCCATCTTTGATCTTCTTCTTCGTTGACTTAACTGATGCTGCGGCTTTAACCGATCTATTCTGATGTGTGTGAGAGAAAGCATTGAGCAAAGACAAAAGAAAGAAAAACTCAAAAAGCGGGAATGAAATACAAAGACAATTGAAAAATGTGTTGAAAGATCAAATTTGAGGAAATAAAGGAAAAAAAGAGGAAACATGAAAAAATAGATTTGTGATAGAGAAAGAAAAGAAGAAGAAAACTATTTAAATGATGGACTCAGAACACTTTTTGAAGATAAGCTGAAAGAGGTGAATAACAGAAGATGAAGAAGAAGAAGAAGAAAGAGATTTGTATTTTCTTGAGCCTCTTTGAAGAAAAAAAAAAAAAGAATCTTGATGAAAAATGTTTTTATTTATCAAAGAGATACTCTGAGGAATATTGATGAAAGAGAACATGATGATGATTTTTCACTTTGCTGTTATTTGAAATGTATGTGAATTGTTTCCTTTCACAGAAAGAATAAAATAACCACAAAAAGATAAAAAAAGATGAATTAACGAAAACTCATTGACATTGAAAATGAAGCATTCCAATAAAGAACATCTCCAACAGCAACATAAATAAGACATCTTCAAAAACAGCGTTAATTCACTCGACAGCAAGAATTATTCAATGATATTCATTGATTAATCGCTCTTTTTCTCCTTCTCCTTCATTTTAATCAAAATTCCTGCTTGGTTTCTTCGATTCTACTTTTTTTTTCTGCAAAAAATCCATCTTTATCTTGAAAACAGTGTGCCACCGTCATCCCCGCTCTCAATTGCGCTTCCATTGGCTTCATCTTCACCTGATTCTTCAAGAGCGATGGCATCAGACATCGTTAGCATCACACATCCCTCGGGAATGCGATGGATGAACTCCCTTTTCAGAGCAGTTAGGGACATCCTCTCAGAAAAATTGTCACTCCAACAGGATCTCACAACCAAGCTCAAATGCGATTGCTCAACTATCCCGAGTTTTGGTCTTTCTCCATTCACAATCTTCTGTCCTGCCACCTCTGCCTCATACTCACCAAACGGGATTTGAAGGGACAGGCACTCCCACAACATCATCCCGATCGAGAATGACACTGACTCCTTTGTTGCCCCCATCTTCTTGTTGATCAGCAGCTCAGGCGCCTTCCACCTCAAGCACTCTTTCCTGAAGTCATCCTCATCCTCAAATGCTGATGATGGAAGGGAGTCCTCATCATCACCACTGGCAGATGTCACAACTGTTGATGATGAGATTGAGGATGAATCAGAATCATCATCAGATGAGAAGTCAGAGTGCATCACGATGCAGATCACCATATGTTCCGAAAACAACACAATGTGAGGACTCAAGTTGGTGAGTGATTGAAGAGGATTTTCCATTTCATCAAATGAGTGTTGAGCGAGATTGGCCACCCAAAACAAGACCTGCGCAGCTGTCTGCTCCCTCTCTTGCAGATTCCCAATCACCATCTCTTTCTTCTCATTTCTTCCATGCAGCAGCATGAACAATGAATCCCTCAAGTCCACAATCAGCTTCTCGTGAGGTGATGAGCATGCCATTGCATCCACCAGATTTGACATCGATGAGGTGGTCGGGCACAGATCTTCCCTTCGAACAAAAGTGGATTCTGTGTCTGAAGTGTCTGTTGTTGAAGTGGATGAAATGGATGGTGAAGGTGCTCTCTTTCTTGTCTCTTCATCTTCTTTTTCATCCACCTTTTCTAACATCCATTGAGGAATCTTGTCTGAGTCTCTTCCAAGGATGTATTCAGTGGAGCCACTCTCAGAAAGAAGATGTTCAGAGGACTCTGAATGTGACAAGCTTTTCTCATACACTCTCTTCTTTATCCTTTCTTCGTTCTTCTTCTCTGCCTCCCTCTCTGCTCTCTTCCACTGTTCCTCTGGAGACATCTCCATTGTTACCATTTCAAAAGCCTTCGGATCCTTTTTAACAGTATCTTCCACAATTATTTCCAATTCTTCAGTCCGTCTTTTTTGCTTTCTCCACCGAACAATAAAAGCAATAGCAACAATTAGAACAATAAAGAATAGAACAACAAATAGAACAGCGATTATAAGAGCCCATGATGGTTTTCCTTCTCTTTCTCCTTCAACGAGTTTTTCATCTCCCTTTGGTTCAGTCTCACTTTTATTCTTCAGGATAAATGAATCAGTGGATGATGGTGAAGCTTTTCTTCCAAACAAAATTTTCACTGACACTTCTGTTCTATCGCCTGCTTTTCTTAAAAGCTCTGTATCAATCACTCCAACAACTGCATTTTCTGATTCAAAGTCTGATTCTTCGAAGTTGAATGTTTCAATCAATTCCTCCTCACCTTCTTTGAACGAACAGAGAATGACAAATTGCAAGGCAGAAAAAGCGATCCTTCAAATTTGAGATTTGTATTTGTTCCATTCTCTTCGCTTTTCACACTCTCCAGCACAGGAATGAAGAATGATGATCCCCTTTCAGAAACAATTCCTCCAAAACCGCACACATCATTCAGCATCCACAATGAGGTATTTCTTTCCCATCCATCTCCTCCTTTCAAACTTGTGATGCTCAGTGATCCTGAATCTGAACAGATAATGTTTCTTCTCACAGATGGGTATTTTGAGAATCTTGGATTGTTGTTTGCGAACAACCCCATTTCAATGACAACGGTTCCGCCACACACAGACAACCCTCCATTTGAGGCATTCGATATGATAGTGTCTTTCACTGCTACTGATGAGTCTTTCGGTTCCACCATTGATCCGTTCCATCGGCAGACTTGATCTTGCCAAGCATTCAGCTCATCCCTTTTGTCGCCAACATCCATTGTCCCATCAAACAAACAGGAATCAAGAGAAATGTTTTGACATGAACTCATTGTCAAAGCACTTCCTTTCTTGTTTGCCACGCTTTTGTGAGTCAGCGATATATTTGCACATCTGACACAACTGGCACATTTTCCAACATGAATCACTGTTGATTGTTCACCAGAAATGCTGATATTTTCGAACTTTGAGAGGAGAAAATCGAAAGATTCTCCAGCCACACAGATATTTCCATCTTCCTTCCCTTCAACAAATACCGCATTCTTCTCGACTTGCACAGCATTCACTCTCAGCTTATCGAGAGACAAATCCCCCCAAAACGAGTGAATGTGAATCAGATAAGGATATTCCACAGAAATGTTTTCAATCAAGAGATCAAGGAATCTCAGTTCTGAACTAACTATTTCCACAAGTGCAAATGAAATGTGTGACTCGTCAATGTTTGCTTTCCCTGAGAATTGACAACTTTCAATTGAGAGGGCTGCATGCTCTGAATAAAAAAATGAGGAGTGAGCTGTTGTTATTTCTGTTGGGAAGTGGAAAGAAATCAACTTAAGAGCAACTGAGCCAGAACAATTAACAATGCAACTCTTTTCAATTTCTGTGATTTCCTTTATTTCTATTGAAGCAGCTGTTTTCTTTCGAGACATCAAGGTCGCGTCACAGAGTTCGATTTCACAGTCGATCACACTCTGCAAGTCGACAAGAAGCCTGCTGTCCACTTTATGGGTGAGATGGATGAGAGAGTAGCCAATGGTGGTGCAAGGAAGTGCAAGAGTTCCACACTGCTGCGTGTCTTTCCCTCCTTTGGTTTGCTCCGAGCTAACAACAATCGTATCTGACTGGAATATGAGAATGAAGTCGAGAAGATTGACAGGCTCGGAAGAAAATTCGTTTCGGTCAATCCCATAGATTGCATTCAGACGAACAAAAACACTCGGATCAAAATCCATTTTGAACATTGTTTCATTTATTTGTGTGTTCAGATTGATGCACTCAACAAACATATCTCGCCCCACCTGGGCTGTGTTTGAATCGAACTTCAATGGCTCGATGTGCATGCTGAGCTTTGTTGTGAGTTCTGTTCTCAAATAAAGTCCACCTCCCCTTCCATTTGTTGTGGAACATCCACACATTTCCACGAGGCATTTTTTCAAGTTGAATAAGCCTCCCTCACACAGCTCAATGAGAATGCATCCTCCTTTTCGTGTTTCTGGTGACTGGCATCCAGAAAAGTTTGAGTACACAAAGAATATATTTGTGTTTGTGGAGTCGATGCAACTCAGAACACGGCTCTCATCATTCTTTCCGTTCACTGAAAGAAAAGAGGAAGAGTTGATTTGAATCTGTTTTTTCTCTTCATTTCTTTCACTTGTTGGAATGGATACAACATCTACAAGACTTCCATCAGTCAGATTCACTGATTGGATTTTCATGTCAATAATTCCAACATTCACCTTGTTGGATGTATCAATCATGCTTCGCCCAATGTTTATCGACTCCACTTCCAAATCTTGAATCATCAAACATCCATTGAGAATTTGTACAAATGCAACGGAAAGGGGATTTGTATGTGGAGCAAGTGAGTAGAACTGGCAACTCATTATTGTAATGTTTCCATTTTGGCCGGCAATGAGAGCATCATTCAGACACACAAAATCTGAGCTTGTGGACATTCGAACATGATTAATTGTCACCTTGCGATTAACGTTCAGCAACACTTTTTCATCAGGAGACACATTCTCAAACATCAAAGTGCTCATTTCAGGCTCATCGATTGTGATTGTAGATGATTCAATTTCCAAATCAGAAATATGAAATTCGTCTCTGATTGAGCACTCTCCTTTCAGCATTATTTTCTTTTCATCAGAATCGGACTTGATTTGTTTCATCCCTTTCCAAAAGGATTTGCAAGGATCTTCATTGCTTCCACATCTCAAAACATCAGCACCATCTTCAGACACAAACACTGTTCCACTCTCATATTTGATGAGGAATCGGAAAAGATCAGTATTCAAAAACTTCGTATCACTTCCATCAAAAAGTGTTTCATCACTGGCCATCTGTCCATATAGAAAGGAAAATTTATCGTTTGTGACAGTGGAATTCAGATCGTTGCACTTCAGAAACATGTTTTTTCCATGTTCTGCTTTGTTGTCTGAGAATGTGGGATCTGCAATTGTGAATGAGGGATTCTCTCCAGACAAATCAAGAAAAAGTGCACCCCCTCTTCCATTCTTTGTGACACCTTGCTGAGCCCAAGGTGCATGGCACGAAGTGAAACTGCATTGTTCGACTGCTAATGAGCTTTGATCTTCTGAACAGACATAAATTGCTCCTCCTCCATTTGATTCTGACTCAACACCACAATTCACAAACTCGCAATTCGAAAGATTGACAGGCACAGTTGCAGAGTCTTCATCACTCGAAATGCAGAGGCAAGCACCATTCTGCTTCTGACGTGTTATTGAATGAAAATCAGTGTTTGTGATATTCATATTTTTTCCATTTTTGCTGAACACGACACTGCAATTGTCCAATGTGCAAGATGAAAACTCTGAGTTTTGGATGGAAATGGATCCTCTTTCCTCTGCAGCAACCAGACCCTCCTTTGAATTACTTGTGGCATTCCTCAGAAACGCTGCATCCAGTGTTCCTTCTGCATTCTCTCCGCTCACACAAATAGCTGAAAAGCTCCCAAAACATGTGTCCACAATTTCGAATTGATCAAGGCACATTGTTCCATTGAGAACACAGCAAAAGCTGTATTCAACAACCACATCACTTTTGGATGGAACGATGCAGCAGTTGTGGAGACTCAACGAATGCGAAGTGCAGCAGAGAAATGGCTTGCTCTGAGGCAACGAGGATGGAAGAGAAAACGAGATATTTGAAATGTCTGTGTCTATTCTTGTTTCAACAAACCCGTTCTCAGGCGACGATGAATCCTCAACAACCTCAATCACTGTTCCCTTCCTTTCAACAGAAATATCATATCCCCAGTCATCAAAAACTGATGGACAATCAAACTTGAAAGGAGGGACAAATTTGATTTTTCTTATGGAAGAGCTGAAATGAGTCCTTACAGCATATTGCAATGTTCTGCAAGGAGAAACAGAAAATCCGCATCTCAGATGATCTGAACCAGCTGATCCGCTCACAGTCACAATCAAAGGAAATGACTTCCAAAACAAAACAAAAGGGATTGCAGCACCTATTTCGCTTTCCTCAAATCCCATCAGCTCATCCAACACATTCTCATCAAGAATAAAGCCAAACTTTGAGCGAGAGCACAACTCTTCAAGCTCTGTAGCAACCACAAACACATTCTTTCCATATACAGCTTTGTTCACTGTGAAGTTGATATTTCCGAATTCAAAAGCCTTCCCTCCAGCTGTGCAGTCAATCATGATTCCTCCTCCAACGCCTCTTTCATTTGCTCCTTTCTCTGCCTTGCATTGTTCGAAGCCACTTCCAAAATCATTTGAGCTTTTATTTCCAATTGCCACTTCGCTTCCATTATTCATCTTCACCATCAATGCGCCCCCATTTCCATCAAGACACGAGCAGTCGCGAATCCTGAAATCCACAAGACTCAATTTCTCACCCTCATCCACAATCACTTCAACCAATGAACCGTTTCCTGACTTTCGCACAATGCCATCAAACACTGATCCTGAGAAGGTAATATCGTTCACAGATTCCATTGAAATCAAGGGAATATTTTCCATACAGATATGCTTGAACAAGCAATTGTTGATGATCGTTGTTGATCTTTCTTTTGCTTCAATCAAAGATCGACTGAATGACTGTGCCTGGCTATCAGATTCGCTTCGAATCTCGCATCCATCCAGACGTGCAGCTCCATTTCCATTCACAGACAAAAGACTGCCACTGGCTGAGGTTGCTGAATCGTGGATGAGTGTGAATGCTGAAATGATCAGATCTCCATTTTCCACTGAAATGAGTGACTTTCCGGAAATCACATCTCTGGAGCGAACAACCGAGTTGTCGCATCTGTGTCCGATGAATTCCATTTTGAACGAATTAATTGAAATACTGTTTTCTTCATAATGCCCGCTGAAAACAACCACATTTTGTGTTGAACGCTTGATTAATGCATGTGCAATGGTTTTGAATGGTCTAGCCCGATATCCACAGCCAGGTTCATCTGCTCCCCTCAGCCAGGAAACAAACAACTGATCAAAGCCATTTAAAGATGTGACAGCATCTGGAAGCCAATTATCCTTGTTGTTTATGCCATCTACGACTCGAGGATGGCTGCTTGTTGAATAACATCCAACAACATCTGAATCAGATATTTTTCCAACCCAAGTTCCGATGAATGAAATATCTGTCCCATTGGTTGAGTTACTTGCCTTATTTCCATTGAAAAAGCAGTATTTGATTGATCCTCCATGTTTTTCTCCAAATGACATTGTATACAGCAATGCACCAAATAGACCAGAAACGCAGTTTTTTATGCAACTATCAGTTACAAACCCCTTTCCATTTGAAGACCAGAAACACATTCCTGCATTTCTTGATGCCTTGCATCCAGAGACAACTACTGAATCAATCAATGCACCATTTGTATTCATGATTAAAATGGCTGCATAGTGAATTGAACGACAATTGAAGAAAAGACAGTTTTTTATAACAACTGATTTGTCATCATTTGATGTGATTCCTCCGCAACAATATGTTGAATTGCAATTTGTGCAATTTGAATCAAAAACATCAACTTTTCTACATGAACTTGAGTACATTGATCCACCGTTGAAGTTTGAGCCTTCTGTTCCACAGGAGCACTCATTGAAATGGCATCTCGAAACAAGACAGATGACATTTTCAGATGAGAAATACAAAGCTCCACCAGCATTTTTTGGAGATGAGCATTTGAAGAAACAATCAATAAATGAAATGTTTCCTTCATTGAAAGACTGTCTCTGATCAAATGACTCGTTTGAGACAATGATAGTATTTTGGCATGAATTGAAAGATGAGTTTTTCACTATGAAAGATATGCAAGATGGGGATACAATTGATCCGTAATAGGGCTGAACGCAGTTTATGAAATCTGAAGAAGAAACCTCTATATAATCTGTTGAATGTTTTTTGTGAAGGATATCTGCTGAATGATGAACAATTGAAATGTTCTGAAAATGACAGTTATGCATCACAACATTTGATGCCTTGCCAGAATACAACACTGTTCCATCCAATTCTGCCAATGCAACATTTTTCATCACTGAGTTGCTAATTGTCAATGAACCGTGCTTTGCTATATGAACAATTGATTGTCTGATTGCTTGTAAACGATCATCCAGCACGATTCTTATTTTTGACATTGTGACTTTGCCTGAAGATGTGATGAACGAACTCAAGGATGAAGACGAAATGAAAAAACTGCAACTCGAGATATTCATCAATGAAAGCGAATCTCCGCTAAGGGAGCATGTTTTTGAATTTGACAACAAGTTCATTTGATTCAAATCCACTGAAGAGTTGACGAGATTAAACAACTGTTGGTGATTCGATGAAGTTAGACATGTTTTTTCTTCCTCGCTTTCCTTATAAAAGAACTGATTTATCAATGAACTCTTATTGACTTGACTGGATTCATGAAGAGAAGGGCTTGATAATGGGATATTTGTCTCATAATTCATCAAAGTCTCAAAATGGCGATTGAAGCAATCATTTGATGCACAAACCTTAAATAACAAGCTTAAATAGAATAGAACTATTAACATCTGTATGTTTCCAAAAAAAACTGTGAGAGACGATTTATTTTTGTCGCGAAAAATGAAATTCTTTTGTTTTTTGATTATTCAAAAAATATAATGGGTCTTATAGAAAAAATTATACATGTGTTTTCATGAAAATTAAGTTGTCTTTTTTGACAAACAAAGATATCAAAAAAGTGATAAAATAATTCAATTTAGCTGTTTGCTTGAATGTGGATCTTCACTCATTTGAGATTTGAAAATGCAAAACTGACAAATAATGATTATGTTCATTTTTTCCAAGTCAAAATCTGATGTGTTATTTCATTTCACACTTATTCGCATGTTGCCGCTGAATATTCAACGTATCATGTAATCTGAATATTTGTTATTTGATTCCAATTTTTTTTCTCAATGAAAAAAATTGTTTTTCACAAATAACAATTGTAAACAGTCATTCTCTGAAGCATTTTTTTTATTTGATAAGGAAAAATAAAGTTCACTGACATGTTGAATAAAAGTGATGATAACAAGGTTGGTTTTTTTGATAAGTTTGAGTTTTCTGTATTTATGAAATATGTTTTTTTTAGAATTATATTTTCTTTGTTCATCGAAATTTTGTTCAAACTTTCCAAAAAATTAATAGTCATTTGGTAACAATTAAAATTATCACACATATGTGGCTCATTGTCATTGTCGTTTGTTCTATTTTCAAGTTTTGTGTTTCTTTTTTCTTTTCTCGATTGGATGTTTGGGTTTTTAAAAGGATATTAATATCAATGGATGGATTTTGTTTTAAACAGAAAAGCAATGTTGTAGTGATGTGTTTTATTGGAGAAAAGGACAAATCCAATTCGGATGATGTGCAGTTACCAATAATCTTCATTTTTGTTGATATTTTTTTGTTTTCTATTTTTTTGACGACATTGTGTTTTGTACGAAAGATTCAGATGGAATAGTCGAAACGGTGAATATTGCTCATTGAACAAAATCCTCATATGAATTCAATACTGCTGTCTTGCTACTGCAGTATTGAGATTATTAGTTGTATTATTTTGCAAAGCAGGTGAATTAAATGTTTATTTTCAAATCCGAATCTTTTTTATTAATAATCTGCGTTTTGAGAAGAACGTATATGTTGATGTGAAGATGACAATAATGAAGTGCCGACTTTTGTGTTTTGTTGTTTTTGACTTTTTTTGTGAATTCAAAATATTGTATTGCTTGTATTGCTGACTCTTGGGGAATATAACAAAGAACATCCAGACAAACTTGACATTGGTTTCACTTAACAATTGATGAAGTCAATCTGAACATGTTTTTCTTATCTGTCCAATTTTCAAGAAATTTCGTCAGAATTGTCTGAAACTACATGTTTGAAGTGTGTGGGCTGGATTATCTTCATGGTGCGAATAAAATTCTAAGGAATTAATATCTTATATATTTGCTTTATTCATTTCTCAAAATTTCTTTGAATTAAGGCAACAAATCTCTTCTTTTCTTTCACTTTGAAAACACTGCCACTTTTCCATTAAAAGTCCTCATTTGTATTTATGTGTGTCTGTTCCTCTGAATGAAGGGACATCAAACCAGGCAACATCATCCTGAACAGTCGCTCATCTACCTGTGAGAAATACGCTTCTGTGCATCATATAGAATTTGAGATTTGCCGGACTTTTCGACTAGAGGAAGATTGCTTCAGACAGATGGCGATGAAAAGAATCGTGTTTGAGTGAAAGACACGAATGAGAGATGGTGTTATTGCTTTCACAAGAAAGTGTTAAAAAAAGGAATAAGAAGTCATTTTAATGGAGATGAATGACGAATGAGGGATTATTGTTTGTTTCAAATAAAAACAAACACATTTTTCTGTTCATATTTTTTCAATCTTTCATTTTTTTTGTTGAACTTTTCAAAAGACCCCTTTGAATCAAGAACCTGAGCAGCTGTGTAACTACAAGTCTTTCAACACCTACGCTGTTTATATCTGGTCAGTGGGTGTTGTGTTCTGTTGGTAACTTAGATTAATGCAAGCTGTTTGGTGGAGTAAGTTCTCCAGGCGATATGATTGCAATCATTCAGCAGAGAAATAATCCTTCTTCTGTTAGAGACATCGATTCATGCGCCGAGGATCTGTTTTGAAAAATTCATGTGATCAGACCAGAAGAATGCGTCACAGCAAAAAATGAAGCCCTCCACCTAAGGTTTTTCAAGGAAAACAAAAATTAATATTGGCGCAAAGACCATCTATCTCATTCTTCTTCTTCATTACAAAATTGAGCACTCAACATTCCTCATTCACTTTTTTCTTCTTCAAGGTTTGGGATATTCCTTTGATGCCAGAGGTGGATAACAGTCACGTGCTCTTTATTCAACTGCACTGAAAGCGAAGACAAAAACAACATCAAATATGATATTGTCAAAATGACTGACTTTTCCAGTGAGTATTCAAGTGAACAGAGGAAATTCACTCAGCCAGAATGAACAAAGTGGAATAAGAAACGAGTGAAAGGAGAGAAAAGGTTCCATTTGAAAGTGAGACGATTCTTCTGAAGGCTTAGCTGAACAGCAGAGATGGAAGTGATCGAAGAGAAATATGAGAGAAAGGAAAAACAGAACAGTTCAGAAGTTAAGACACCTGCCTCAAACACAGCTGACGTCTGACATTTTAACCAATAAACTCAATCAAATTGCAAAGAAAGTGCGATCAGAAGAGCTATCTCAATCGCAATCACACGGTTAGGTCTTAACGAGTATCTCAAACAAATCCCAATTCAAATATTCAACGTCTTTTCATTTGCACACTTTTTCATCCTCTTCTTCTCCCCCTCTTTTTTGTCCAATGAGAACACTTCAGCACTTCATTTCATTATTGCATTAACAATCCTCGGTCGCATTCCCTCACCCACTTTCAACATCTTCTCAAGAAAATGTATTAACTTCATCCACTTTCACTAATGAAGATGAAATTGAATCAGAAACGAATGAAGATTCTGTTTTAGTGATTGGAGGAGAACAAGTTTTTGGTATTCATTTTAAAAGCTAAAGAAAATGAAAGGAGGCGGTTTCTGTGTCTGATGGATGTGTTCTTTTGTCTTTGTGCTTCTTTTGTATCTTCCTGAAGAGCGCATTTAGAAATATGCACATCAACAGTCTCTATTTCCTGCTGTATAACCTGTTGTTTCTCAATGCGCTCAATATGAATAACATGTTCATTGTACTCAATCTGGACAATCAAATCAACTGTCTTATTCAACTAACCCACATCAGCAGTCAAGTCTGTTGTTTATTGAGTGTGCGCTGAATGACTTCAGCTGTGATGCAGATGAGAATGAGGATGTCCTGTCAGAGGAGTGGAATGTGGATCAACAGAGGAAAATAAAAAAGCTGAGTGAAGATTGAGAGATGAAAGAAAAAAAGAAATGTCTTGTGGAAAAAATTGGTGTTTGGTTTGGGAAATGGAGTGAGCAGAGGGGAAAGCAAAGGAGGAATGTTGAAATGGGCAGTTGTTGAAAAAGAAAGAACGAAAAAAGAGAAAGAGCTTGAAGGAAGGAATAGAGTGTGTTTGAGAATGTTCAATCACGTTTGAATTAGAATGAATTTTCATCGGGCATGAAGAAAAAGAGTATGATGAAATGTTCCGTGGAAACAAATTGTTTGTTTGCTTCAAAGAAAGAAAAAATGAATTCGAAGTTGTGTTCGAACAAGATTGAATGAAATTCTTGAACAGTTTTGGGGACTTTCTTTTTGAGATTGCATTGAAAATGGAGAGTGAATGAAAATGTTTGCTTTTGGAAAAGAGAATGTCCTCGTACATTCACGTGTTTGCGGCAATGTGTTCTGAGAGATGTGCATGTAATGATGTGTTTTTGGAGATTTTCGTAAAGATTTTAAATTTATATTTATTGTTTTTATTTATTTATTTATTTATTTTTATTTACCGTATAATTTCATCTTGATCTTTTTTCTTTATCCAGACCTTTTTCTTTTTTTCCCTGAGCTCAGCTTTATGTTTCACTGTGATAAATTAAAAATAACCTGAAATGTTTGAAATGTTCAAATTTGCTTTTTCAGAATAATTTTTCTATATTTCAAGTTTTATATAAAGATCAAAATGAATTTTTATTTTTGTTTTGATCATTGACTTACTTCTTTTCCAGTAAATATTTTTTATCGGAAGTTATGAGTCTCAAAAGCTTTTATCAATATAATTTTAATATGCTTTAGTTGTTCTAAACTTTCCCAACTTGTTTTTTAAACATTTTTTCTCATTTCACACATTTTTTCAAAAAACGCGATTTCTGGGATATGTATTCATTTGTTTAAAAATTAACTGAAATGAATTAAAAAGAAATTTGAAATGAAATGATATCTCAAAAAAAAAACAACAAAATATTTGTATATGACGAACAATTTTCAGATCAAAATTTTTATATGTTCTGCCATTTCGCTTCAAATTCTTGTTCAATTCTTTTTCATTTCAAAATTAAACAAAAGTTTACAATAAATAACACCTTGTTTTTATTTTTTATGTGCTAAAAATTTGCACTAATTCATATTTGTTCCGAAAATCGTGTTTTTAGCAAAAACAATGATATGAGAAAAAAGGTCGAGAATTTAATTGAAAAAGTTAAAAACAAGAAAAAATAATAATATAGGAATGTGGAATGATGATGCTGTGGCTTAAAACGATCGGTATAAAATATTCGCATCATGGCCAGCAAGTCTTTGATCTGAGTACTAAAATAACAAAAAAGATGATTGATTTTTTGAACACGAAAACATCGTAAATTCTCAAATCAGAATGCTGAGAAAAATGTCAATAAAACAGTTCATATATTAATTTATTTGAATAAGAGGGAAAGAAAAAGCAATCATCATCTTTTAAGTGCTAAATTTATCATGCAATATTTCATTCTTTTCTCGAAAATTTTAAAAGTGTCGTTGTTTGCAAAACATTAATTATCAGAACAGTCATTTTTAACGAATGAAATTCATTGAATTAGGGTGGTTTTTTTATCCGGACATTTTTTTTATCCGGACAAAAATTAAAAATTTAAATATCTCAACAAATATTCAATATTAATTTCCAGCAATTTGCACAGTTGTATGTTAGCATATATGACATCGATTCATATACAAAATTTTCATAGCAGTGTTGCATTTTTTTTGAAATAAATAATTTTTATTTTTGAAAATCCGACTTTTGATGAATTTTTCTATTGAAACAAAATGTTTCAATTTATCCCATATGTATAAAACTTATTTTTTCCATGATATTAACAATTCTGGTTATTTTTTATTTTCCACAATTTGCTCTTTCTAACGGAATGAAAATCTATCATTTTTGAAAAATCATTGTCAATGGGACAACTTAAAAATATTTTTTCTTAAATGAAGGAGCATCTAACTGAAACCAACACTTGCATTAATTAATATAATAGTTATATAAAATTACCACAAAGTAATAATTAAAAATGATTCAGAAGGTATTTTATAAGCATCATTTGTTTTCATAATTGATGATTTTTAATATGCAATTTCATTGAAATTAGAATAAAATTTATTTTTTGGAATCTTCACTGAATCATTTTTAATTATTACTTTGTGGTAATTTTATATAACTATTATATTAATTAATGCAAGTGTTGGTTTCAGTTAGATGCTCCTTCATTTAAGAAAAAATATTTTTAAGTTGTCCCATTGACAATGATTTTTCAAAAATGATAGATTTTCATTCCGTTAGAAAGAGCAAATTGTGGAAAATAAAAAATAACCAGAATTGTTAATATCATGGAAAAAATAAGTTTTATACATATGGGATAAATTGAAACATTTTGTTTCAATAGAAAAATTCATCAAAAGTCGGATTTTCAAAAATAAAAATTATTTATTTCAAAAAAAATGCAACACTGCTATGAAAATTTTGTATATGAATCGATGTCATATATGCTAACATACAACTGTGCAAATTGCTGGAAATTAATATTGAATATTTGTTGAGATATTTAAATTTTTAATTTTTGTCCGGATAAAAAAACCACCCTACATAATTTCTAATGTCGATTTATTTATTATCCATCTTATGCATTTCAAAAAAAACTTAGGAATTAAACAACTTATATATTCGTTGTTCTTTTTCGTAAGTTACAAGTGTTTGATACTTGGGTTTTGCCTAATGGGTGATTATTTTTGATGTCTCATTTTTCCTTTCAAAATATTCATAAGAAGTGTTTATCAGAAAAACGTGGAAAATAATTTAATTTAAAAAAATAATTATCAAGAAACACTTCACTTCATTGATTTTGATTTTGATGATTGTTGGATCAACAATTTCATAGAAAAAAACTCATTTATGAAAATACTCTTTTAAGAAACTCAAATGATAAAAATATTTCCAATAAATAATTTTTGTGACCTTAAAAATATTTCGATGACAATGAATATCACGAAGAACAAAAATAAAAAAGTCTTTCTGTTGGCTGTAATTGAACAAGATCCTTCAAAAGATGAGATCATGATTTATTAAGCAATTGACAAAGAGAATGAGAAAGATGATGAAATTGATGATGGTTGTTGAGCAAACTGCTAATCAGATTCTGAAATTTCAAAAAATAAAATGAAATTTCCTAAATAAATACATACATTTTTATTTCTTTTATAATAAAAATTTCTTGATTGTTTTTAAAACTTTAATATGGCTGATCCTTTTTGAAATCATTCTTTCGTTCGAGTTTTGATCAAAAATTTTATCCCAACTGGATTTATGATAAAATTTTGTTTCTGCAATAACATCATCATAAACAATAAGTGTTCCCTATTTCAACGCATTTTCTTCAAAATCCCATTGATAACAAAATTTTGATCAAAACTTAAATGAAAGTTTGATTTCAAAAAGGATCAGCCATATTGACTGTTTTAAATCAGTTTTTATAAAAAAATCGCTGATGTGTAACTTTTTTTCATGATGCCTTAAAAGGTTTAACATTTTTACAAAATATCAAACACAATAATGATTGAATAACGAAAAGATTCAAATTTGTTGAAGGAACAAAAAAAAAAAAAAAAAAAAAAAAAAAAAAAAAAATAAATAAATAAATGAAGATTACTTATTAATTTACATATTAAATTCTTCTCTTTTTTTTCGAGAGAAACATTTTAGACACTTTTGCAAACAGCTATAAAAGTTAAATTCGTTTGTGATAAGAATTTGAACTTGAAGAAATTCATTTAGTCAAAAAGACTATCATTTATGTTCTTATTTCATCAATAAAAAAACATAATCAAAAAACGAAGTGTCAACTTTATTTATATAAACTTGAATTGCAAAAACAAAAACAAAAAATAATACAATTCTTAAAAACTATCAAACTTTTCCATTATATTTTGAAAATATTGCTTATAAAATATAAATTAGTTTCTTTCAGTTTGAAAAATTTTTCTTTTGTACGCAATAAATACCATTCCAGTTCATTTTTTAACAGTTTTTGTGCCAAATGCATTTTTCGTTGATGGTTGAACAGCTGGAATAGGGTCAAGAGCTCCTCTATAATTTGCAGAATAAATTTGACGAGATTGAATAAATTCTGATGCTTTTAATGTCGCATGTTCGTTTAATCTCATTGGATTACCAGCAGAATCGAAAAGATCTAATATTTTTATTTCTTCACACTCGCTTTCATTTTTATTTTGAATTTGTAGTTGTGAAGTCGTTATGGAATTCTGATTTGAAGCCTTCACAGATTTTTCTGTTGTTCCTGACTTTGAAACAGGAAGAAGCTTTCTTGTTGATTGCTCTAATTTTTTTTGTCTAGCCTTTTTTGAAGTATTTGCAATCCACGATTCTATTTCCTCCAAAAGGATTGAAACCTGAAAAAAGCATTATTAAAAATAAATAAGCATTTAGAATTACTTTACCAGAAAAACAAAAATAAACTGTACAATCAGAGTTAAACATTTCCTTTATCTCATCTTCTGTTGTGGAATTAGGAGACAAAACATAAAAAAAACTCATCAGTGATAAAAATAATTATGTAAAGTTTTATATTCGTTTTTTTTTTAACTTTTCTCAATACCAAACACACAAAATAATGAAAAATTTTCTGGGAAGGAAATAAATAATTTAATTAACCCATTTATTGTCTCATAAAAGAATAAAACATTATTTGTTTGGATATGGCCCAAATACCAGTTCTAAAATATAGTGTGCACACATTCCATAAGAAATATATAAATTAAACGATATAAATTGATGTTTATAAATTTTTATTTTAAATTCAACAAAATGAAAATGAAGTTGTTGTGGGTGATATGTCTGTTGGAAAGTCATGTCTCCTTTTGCAATTCCTTGAAAATAGATTTAACCCAGCACATGATATGACAATTGGAGTTGAATTTGGAACAAGAACAGTGGAAGTGAATGGTGATGTTGTAAAAGTGCATATATGGGATACAGCCGGACAAGAATCGTTTCGTTCTATAACTAAATCTTATTATCGCGGAGCCATTGGAGCTTTACTTGTTTATGATATTTCGAGGTGTGCTTAATTTTTTTTTGTAATTCATGTTTTCAATTGAAATAAAAACCACAAAAAATTAATTCAGGAGAGTAACATTTGATCATTTAATCAGATGGATGGACGATTTGCAGAAATATTGCACCAATGACCTTGTAATTGCACTAGTTGGAAATAAGTCTGATCTTGAAATACGCGAAGTTCCTCGTGAGGAAGGCGAGCATTTTGCCCAAGGCTTGAAAGTTATCTTTTTCCGGACAATATTTAATTGCTTCTTAAACGGTTATGATATTTTTAAAATTGTCTTTCTTTTTCTTTTTGTTTTGTTTACCTATTTATTCAGATCATGACATGCTTTTTTATGAAACTTCAGCCAAAACTGCGGAAGGTGTGGAAGAGGCATTTCTCGGCTTGGCGCATCATATCATGGAAAGCGTTCTCGGAAGAAAAGTGTGAAATTTTGCATCAACGTCCTTTATTTATTTATTTTTAAATTTCATTCATTTATTTATTTATTCATGCGTTTTTATTTTTATTTTTATTTTATTTTAATTTTGATTTTAATTTTTATTTTTTGTCTTTTTTCGATTTTTTCTTTTTTCTAATTAATAAATATTTATTTCATTTCCTTACAATTTTTTCTTTTTCTTTTTTCTTTTTTCTATATTTTTCACAACAAAACATCTCATTGACATTTTCCTGTTGAATCATCATTTCATTTTCCAATTTTCATTTTCCGATTTTTCTTCAGGCAATTCCAAAAAAGGAAACAGAAATAATAGAAATCGCAGAAGAGCGCACTCCTCCGCGTAAATGCTGCTAGTTCTCTCTCTCTTTCTCTCTCTTTCTCTTTCTCTCTCTTTCTCTCTTTCTCTCTTTCTCTCTTTCTCTCTTTCTCTCTTTCTCTCTTTCTCTCTTTCTCTCTTTCTCTCTTTCTCTCTTTCTCTCTTTCTCTCTTTCTCTCTTTTGCTTTCTCTCTCTCTCAATCAATCTCTATTTCATTCTTTCTCTCCATCTCCTATTTATTTTCTCTCATTCTTCTTTTCTTCCACTTTCATCTGCTTTTTTTTTCTTTTTTGCGCATTTTTCATAGTTTCTATGAAGCCATTCACTTCGCCCTGAAAACAGGAAAAAAGAATTCTCTCTCTCTCTCTCTCTCTCTCTCTCTCTCTCTTTCTTTCTTTCTTTCTTTCTTTCTTTCTTTCTTTCTTTCTTTCTTTCTTTCTTTATTTCTCTCTCTCTCTCTCTCTCTTTCTCTCTTTCTCTCTCTCTCTCTCTTTCTTTTTCTCTATCTCTCTGCCAATTCAAATCAACCATTTCACATTTATTGCCTTGTAAAGTGCTTAATTTATCAATTGTTTTATTTTATTTAAATATTTATCAATTTATATATTATTTCTTTGCTGTAAATTTTCATTCCATTTTTGCGTATTGTTTTAAACTTCTAATACTTTTTTCTATTCTTTCTTTTTCTTTTTCTTTTCTTTATTTTCTCTTTCTTTTATAAATAGAGTTTTTCTATATTATTTCTGTTTTAATAATTATTCACTTTTTTAAAAGAAAGTGTTAAAAATAGCAAACTTTGGAATTTTTTTAAAATGGAACATTCAAAATTTTTAGCTTCTTCTTCTTCTTCTTTTTGAAACTGTAATGTCATTTCACCTGTAATTCTTATTTTCAAAGAGAGTTTTGAATTAGCTCGATGCTTAACTTTTTTGTTCTTGTAAACACAATGACAGGCATTGAATTAATTAGTATATTTCTTTTTAATTTCAATTATTCTCATGTTTTTTTTCTTGATTTGAAGATTAATCATAAATTAAACTCTTTATGAAAAAGCCTGATGAATAAGGTTTCGAGAAAATTGTTTTAATGAAAAATGAATTTTTATGATATTTAAACAATTTTTATTTATTCATATCATTAAATAAGTGTTATATGAAACATATTTGATAATCTTCTGCCTTAATTTATATTACATAAATTGACTCATTTATAATTTTTATTTATGGATTTTCTGGACAATCAGGATTTATCACACGCAAGAAGAGGGGTTTCAATATTTTTGTTTTCATTCATATTTAGGATTATTTTAACAAACTTACTATTTTTGTTTTTGTATTTTGAAAAATAAATATAACATCTTTTTATGAATTGCACATGATTAATATTTTACATTTCAGCGTTCAACATCATTAGATTTATCAGGGAAATATGGAAAAATGTCTGAGATGGGAGGAATTGTCCAACCTCAAGAGATAATGAAGTATAAATGACATTTGACACCTTATTATTACCGATGCAAAAAATTCCAAAATATTTTGATTTTTATCTTATAGATTTCTTCATAAATTAGTGCAAGATCTTATAAAGCACAAGCACGGATGGCCATTTGCTGCTCCAGTTGATGTTGAAGGGTTGAATATACCTCAGTATAGAGTTATTATCGAACGTCCAATGGACCTTGGAACTATAAAGTCAAATCTCGAATCTGGATACTATGGAGATGAATACCAAGAATGTCTTTCTGATATCAATCTTGTTTGGAATAACTGCTATCAATTTAACCCTCCAGAGACCGATGTTTCGCTGATGGGCAAAGCCCTTCAAACGGTTTACATAAAGCGTCTCGAAAACAGCGGGTATTTCTCCGATGAGATTCTCGCGCAGGCGCGAAATCCGCACCCGTACAAGTACTTCAAGCCAGCCAACCCACAACCAAAAGTGCTTCCACAGAAAAAGGCCAACCGAAGTGGTCTGGCGACAACAGAGCAGAAGAAGAAAGCAGCCGCTCTCCAAAAGAGAGCACAGGAGATCCAACGGCAGAAAGCCGGGGCAGAGAACAAAGCGGGGCTGGCTGGTTTTTCTGAGCAGAAAAGGCGGCAGGCGAAGACGACCGCACAATTAGACGAGCTGCTCATCCCGTTTGAAGGGGATCGAAAGCCTATGGACAGCACAGAGATGGAAGAGCTCTTTGAGAACATTCAGGCGCTGCCGGAGGCCTTTTTGGAGAAAGTGGCGCAGTTCATCCAGCAGGTGACGCCGATGAGCGGGGTGGAGGCGGTGGGGGACGATGTGATTGAGTTCAACCTGGACAGTCTGGATGTGCGTGTGCAGAGGCATCTGCAGAGGTATGTGAACAGCTGCATCCAGGTGATTAAGGAGGCACTGGCGAGTCCTGCAGGGATGATGATGATGGGAACGGCAAATTCAACAACAAATACGACAACAAATACGACAATGATGAAGATGGGCGTGGTGAAGGAGGAGGAGGAGGGGGAGAAGGAGAAGGAGAGGGAAAGGGAGGGAGGAGAGAAGGAGAAGGAGGAAAAGAAAGGGGAAATGAATGAGAAGAATGAAGGAGGGAATGGAGAAGGAGAGAAGAAGGAAGAGAAAGGGGTGATGGCAAACGATGAATTGAAAGGTGAACAAAAAATAATCGAAAATAGAAACGAAAAGAAAGAAAATGAAGGATTATCTGCTGTTTTTTCATCTTTGTCTTCATCATCATCATCATCTTCTTCTTCTGAACCATCTGAACAAATTGCTTCATCTCCCTCATCTTCACTCCATTCTCAATCAACCTCTGTCACATCTCAGATATCTTCAACAGAAGAATTAACTGCTCAACCCACTTCTGAACAGTTCAGCTCACAAAACGGAATTTCTTCTTCGCCTTGAAAGCCAATTGGGTTTAAATGATAATTTATTTTATTTAATTTTGTTTTATTTTTTTGAAAAAAGAAATAGCTAGAATTTTGAAGATGTTAGCATATCGTAATATTTTTTGTGAAATTTGGAATTTTTTTTATATTCAAATTGCAATTTTGTAGAAATTCACTTCATATCTACTTTCAATTTCCTCTTCTTTCAAATACAATTTGTGTTTTGACTATTTTGAATCAAAAAATGAAATTACAAACATGAACAATTCTATGAAAATGAAAATTTGAATAAAAAAATTTGCATTATATGCTCTTCTGTTTTGTTTGACTCTTGGAAAAAAAATTTGAATATTTGGAATAATACCCTTAATACAACAAAGGATAAAAAAATGGATTCTTCCCAACAAGATGTGACACCGTTAGAAAGCATGTCAGCAGAAGTTGAAGATCGCAGTACTGCTGGAACTATTCCGCAAACCGGACAGTCAACAGTAGAAGTACATTTGCGCCCTCCTCCAGATGTTCCTGTTCAAAGTTCTCCAGCAAATCCTTCTCAGCCTCCTCCAATTCCAGTTACTCAACCCCCTGCAAATTTATATACACAACAGCAAGTTCAACAAAATCAAATGCAAGTTTCACAGCGACCGCAGCAACAGCAGAAACAAAACAGCAAAGGATGCTATGATAATTGTAAAAGTTGTTGGACTTCCAAAGCCATGAAAATATTGTCGAAAATTGCTTCTTTCTTTATCGGAATTGTTCTTATTGTTGTGTCTGGACTTTTAAGTTTTATTTTAATGATTGTTACAAAAGCGTACATGTTTCCATATGTAATATTTTCTGTTTATTGCATGTATGAATATTTCGAATTTATTAATTTCCATAACCAAATTTGCTCACAATTTTGCGATATCATGCAATTTTAGTGTCTTCGGAGCTGTCTTGATTTTAGTGGAAACAAGAATCAATATATTTGTTAAGACTTTTCTGTTCATATATTCATACTATCACAGAGCATTCTTTATCATTTTGTATGTTTTATTTGTACTTCATGTTTGTAATGATGATTCATTTCTTTTATTATTTATTTGAAAATTTTTAAAATTTTTAATTCCAATTAACCAACTAATTTGATTTTACTTTAAAATTTGAATGTGCAATTTATTATTTCAAATAGCACTGGCACTTTATCAATGATCTGTTTTCGTTCAATGCAGAAGTACCATTGGTGCGGCTATCTTTCAGGAGCTGTAATTATTGTCCTTGGAGTTGTATATCTTGTGGTCGGATGCTGCGATGATGGGTACAGACTCGAACAACAACGATTATACATGGAAAATGTTGGGATTAAAGCAAATAGTTTGAAATTGCGTTTATTTTTAAGTATTATTTATTGCCTAATTTCAATGCAAAAATCTTTTATTTTCTTTTTCTCAAAAAACAGTTCAAAGCAGCACCTCACAGAACAACGCTGTTCCTATGAGTAATGCCCCTCTTGAAAGTCAATCATCAATGTAAGGATGGTTACAATTAATTAGTTATTTATTTTTAGAAGTTCTGATTCGTGATGATAATATTTTTGTTAATATTTTCAGTTGTTTTGTATTTATGTTTCAAAAGTTAAATATGTATTAATAATTGTTTTTTTGCGAATTTTTGTTGTTTAAGCAATTATGTCAAACATTTTTTATAATATCATATCAATGTTTATAATTTTTTTAAATTTGATTTGAGTTTTCTGATCTTTTATCCATTTCAAATTTCTTGGGAATAAATCTCTTGTGTAAATCTTGAGATTTATCGCCAACTTACAGTAAGCTGGGCATTCTTACCAGCTTTTCAAATTAATTAACTTATTTTTCTGTTGTAAAAGTTGCATAAATGGGGGGAGACAGTTCAAAAGCCCTTCAACAGATGATTGTGAATAGTGGATTTCATTTACCGGCACAACCAGTTCAAGGCATCGAAATTTCTCTTCCCCCGCAATTCTTTTGCAAGAAATATTTTCGACGCTTATTTTGCTTATGGAGTGTGGAAGAATCGCCAGAAAAATGGAAACCTGTTTCTCAAGGATGGTATTTCTTTTTTTTATTTGTAAAGAAAGATAATAATTTTATATCTACTTGGACAGCTGCTATATTCCAACTCTTGCTGATCTAGGGAAGAGAATTCGTGTTGAAATTTCACCACAAAAGTATTTTACCAAAGAAAAAGTTTATCCAAAAGATGCCTCTCAATCGAACAAATCTTACCTTTCAGATTTTTCAATGTCCAAGGCATCATTGCGTTCCATCATTCATGGTGAAGATCGAGACTTTATGGATCGCTTGTTGCTTAATAGTCAGGTTTGCATTAGTTTTTGTGTTCAAATAGTTTGCATTATTTCTTCAAAACAGTCAAGGGCCCCTCAAAACCAGTTCACAAATTTGCGATGCGTGCGCAGCAGGTCTCGTGGAATTATGCTTTTTACTTTTACGACCGAATCCGACATCAAAAAGCGCTGGATGAGTGCGATGCTGAAGGAGAAAGAAAGGATGCTTGAGCACACGAACACGATGATGGGGGGCAAGCTGAGACTGAGAGACGATGTGGATGTTCTGCCTGTGACAGACAAAGTGCTCTATGCGGTGCACGGAAAGCCAGTCTTTGTTGAGGAGAGTGTGGGGGGTGTGATATCAAAGGAGGAAGGGATAAAGCTGATGATCAGAGAATGGGTGATGAAGGGAATTTATAACGAAGCAAGGATTTCTTCAAGGAAAACTAGGAATCTTTCAAACAACCCTCAAGTCATATCAAAATCCAGTGTCCCACAATCTTCGTCTTTGCCGGCAATTCAATCGCTTCCATTATTCGACGTGTTTTTCAAATCGACGCTTTTTGCGCTCGATTCGCTTTTTTCCTTTTCGGCAAGCGACCATCTTTCTGTTCTGTCGTTCAATTTCAATCCAAATCAGATCCCGCCCATTTTTCCTTTTCTTCAAAAAAGTTTGTCCGGAAACGCAGGAAAAGTGAATGATGGATGTTTTAAAGGGTCTTATTTTAGAAGCGAAAAATCAAAGGAAAAAGAAAGAGAAAAGAAAGAAAAGAAAGGAGAAAATGCAGAAAACAGAACTGATGAAGAGAATATTCCATCATATTTGTATTCCCCACAAAATTCTCTTCTTTCTTCTTCTCCATTAACCCTATCAAAACCTTCATCATCATCAATACCATCAACATTATCTTCATCTTCCAATTCTTCTTCTTCTCCTTTTTCTTCCACTTCGCCGCATGTCATTCATCCAAACGATCATTTCACTCGAACTCCTCTTTCATCTCACAAAACACTTCAAAATTCTTCTTCTTCCTCCTCTCTCTTTTCTCAAGCTTCTATCAGAATTCATTCACCTTCTTCCTCTTCTTCTTCTATTTCTCCGACATCTTCTATTTCTCCGATTTCTTCTTCTTCTTCTCGTTCCAATTCTCCTCCTTCTGTTCTGTCAATTTCTTCTTCCTATTCAAATTCTAATTATTCAAACAAAAATAACAATATTAACATTTCATCATCTTTTTCTCCTTTATCTTCTTCTTCTCTCTCTTCTTCCTCTTCCTCTTCTTCTTCTTCATTTATTTCTTCTTCTTCTTCTCCTTCTTCTCTTCCCTTCCCTCTCCCTCTCTCCTGTCTCCCTCTCCCTCTCTTCTCCTCTCTTCTTTCTTCCTTCATCCACTCCCTTTCTCCTTCTCTTGTCTCTCTCCAGAATATTCCGGCAGTCGACGCTTATTCCCTCGCCCGCCTCCTTTTTGAGGAATACGAAGGAGTTTTCTTGCTGGACGGAGGGGTTGATAGAGAAGAGATAAGAAATAATTTTAATAATATTAATGTTTATAACAAATATATAGAAAATATTGAAGAAGATAGAGAAAATATTGAAATGGGGAATTTTCAAAGAAAGAGGAAAAGAATTGATAATGAAATGGGGAATATGAAAGGTGCTTATTTAGGAAGTTCGAAACAAGAAAAGCAACAAAAAAATATAAAAAATGACACAACATTTTCATTTTTAAGCAGAAATGTTAGGAAGAAAGCGAAAGATGGCAAAGAAGCAGGAAGAATTAACCAGAAAGAATATAACAACAGTACTTTCATTGAAGAATCAGAATCAGAAGAAGATTCTTATGATGATTATTTTGGAGAACAAGACAAATTTCTTAAAGAAGAAACAGAAGATGATTTAAGTGAAGATGAAGAAGAAGACATCGACCAAATGGAAAGCCTGCCAAGCGAAGAATCTTCTTCTTCTGACTCATTTTACTCTGAAAATTCATTTGCAGGAAAAAATGGTCTTTCACGCCCATACTCCGCATTTCAGTCGCCAGCAATGCGAATGTCCCAAATTAGGAACACTCAAGCACAGAACATCCGCAGGCAAAAAAGAGACATTACCAGCGACCCATTTTATTTTTCTGCAAAGAAAAGACAATACAAATCCTCCTCCTCCTCTTCATCTTCTTCATCTTCTTCATCTTCTTCTATTTCTTCTCCCTCTTCTTCTTCTCCTTCTATTTCTTCTTCTTTTGGCGTCTCACGTGCTCAGAAAGGCCATCTTATTTTCTTCAAGCGCGAGGCATTCCGCCTTGTGGATGAGCCAATTGCACTCGATTTGTCTGAAATGTGGGTGCCGGAAAACAAAACAGCAGAAAAAGAGAGAGAGAAAGGAGAGAAAGGAGAAAAGGAGAAAGAAAAAGAAAAAGAAAAAGAGAAGGAATCAATTGAAGGAGGAATAAATAACAGCAATGTTTCTGATTCACAGACTTCAAATGTCACATCATCTTCTTCCTCTTCAACTTCTGTTAGATTATTTTCTGGACTTCCAAAAATAAAAGCATTGGGATTGTTTTTACAGCCTTTAATTCCAATTTGCAATTCTTCCTCAAATTCTTCATCTTCTTCATCATCTTCTTCTTCCTCCTCCTCCTCTTCATCTTCCAATCAAGATATCCTTCCATTCATTTCTTCTTCTCCACGTCATCCAAACATCTCCTGCTTTCCTTCTTCTTCCAATTCAAATTCAAATTCTTCTTCTTCTTTCTTCCTTCCTCGCAAATCCCCCTCCTTCGACCCTTCCTCTCTCACCCTCCCATTCATTTTTCCGGCAGATTCTTTATCTGCAATGTTTCTTTTGGGTGTGCTCTATGCGAATGACTTATTAACCCCGCCAATTATGATGAGCCTTTTATTCGGAATGAACGCGCAGGAAAAGAAAGAAGAGCAGAAAAGAACAAGAAGATGGCGAAAACGCTATAAAAGAATGATTCAGAGCGAAAAAAGAAAAATTATTCCGAAAGTCGACTTGCGGAATTATGGGCTTGCCGGCAAAAAAGATGTGCCCATATTTGCAAAGAAGGTTAGAAGAAAAGGAATAAACTATGTGAATCCAACCTTCTTGAAGAGTTATAACTCAAATTTGAGTTCTTTTAATTCTCCTGTTTCTTCTTCTTCTTCTTCTTCTGTTTCTTCCTCTTCCTTCTCCTCTTCTTCTTTAAATGCAACAACTTCTTCTTCCATTTTTAATTCTCAATCAAAACAAAATGAACAACAGCAACAACCAATGGACATCAAGTTGTTTTATAGAAATCTCGAAGAAGACACAAATTTCTGGCAAAAAGACGATTCTGAAATATCTTCATCATCATCTTCTTCTTCTTCCTCTTCTTCTTCTTCTTTATCTACCTCTTCAATTTCATCAAAATCATCATCATCTTCTTCTTCTCCTTCTCGTTCTTCATCCTTTTCACGTTCTTTCGCTTCATTTCATTCACTTTCCTCTTCTCCTTCTTCTCATTCTTCATCAGAAGAAGAAGAGAAAGAAGAGGAAGAAAAATTAACAACATCAAAAATTGATAACAATTTCAATGAAATTTCTTCTTCTTCAACTTTTTCTTCTTCCAAACACGAAATTCATAATAACCCCAATAATAATAATATGATTCTACACAAACATCGTCATCACCATCATAAATATAATAATAAAAATACTTCCTTTTCTTCTTCTCTTTCTTCTTCTTCTCTCTCTCCCTCTTTCCTTCTCTATTCTTCTCTCTCTTCTCTTCGCTTCTTCTCTCCCAAACGCATTCTAACCCTTCTTCCCAACATCATCAACCACATCCCCCTTCTTTCTCCTTCAAAAGAACAAAAAAACAATCAAACAGAAAACATCCTCTCATTCGAATTGAGCGAACGAAAAAAGTTTTTCGAGGCAAAAGAAATGGAATTCATTCAGGAAGAGCGCAAAACACACCAAGTCTTACTCGCCGTCTTCTTCACTGCCCACGAACTTCCTTTGGATGCTGATCCGACCCTTTTATTGGACACAAACCAGGAAATTGTCCGGAAACGCCATCTGCCCATAATTCCCCCGCTCGTCGCTGCCGGTAGCAGTTTTTCCGGCGCCGGCAAAAATTCCGGAAAAATTGCCGGTAAAAGTGCAGGAAACAAGCGCCGGAAAAAAAATTCCGTGTTTCGGGAGGCGGAGGAATATCGGGATGGAGAAGAGGAGAAATACGGGGCGAATTCGAAGGAAGTCAGCAAAAGCAACATTTCGCGGCGTGTTCGGGTGGAATTGACGCCTTCTACTGTTGTTGGGATGATCGACAAGTCGATTATGCCGAAGATGCCGAAGCTGGGGCCTATTTGGGAAGCGCGAAACGCGGAAGCGAGCAGAAATTTGTTTGATGTCCAACAACAAGGATCTAATTCATCATCAACTTCTTCTTCTAATTCAACTCCTCCTCTTTCTCCTTATTCCATTTCTTCTTCCTCTTCTTCTTCTTCTTCTTCTTCCTCTTCTCCCTCTATTTCTCCCCTCTCTTCCTGCTCCACTGCCTCTCAACGTGTCCTCACGCGCTCTCAAAGACATGAGCTAATCATGCAATTCATCATGAATTATGGCCCTTTGAGCAGAAAATTCCGCATCTGCCCGTTTTCCCTCGAAAAGCCCATAAATCCGCTTTCTTTGGGATTTGAGATGGGGAAATTGTGGGAGAAGGAGAAAGGAAAAGTGAATGAGGAGTTTGAGAGATGGAAGATGTTGGATAGAAAGAAAGAGAATGAGAAGAAGAAGAGAAGAGAAAAAAGAAGAGAAGAAAAAGTGAATGAAACATCAAAAGATGTGATTCTTCAAGCAAATTCATCATCATCATCATCATGTTCTTCTCTGTCACCAAAATCCACCCAATTATCACTCAAACAACACTCAATCCATCATCATCATCATCATTCTCATCATCTTCACTCACATAAAACTTCTCCTTCTCCTTCTCATTCTTCTTCTCATTCTTCTTCTATTTCATCATCAAAAACAACAAAATCAACTTTTATTTCTTCTTCTTCTTCTTCTCCATCATCTTCTGCACATTCTTCCTCTTCACATTCCTCATCCTCTTCTTCTTCTTCTTCTTCTTCTTCTTCCTTCTCCTCTCTCCTTTCCTCTCCTTTCCTCTCCTTCTCTTCTCGCCACTCTCTTTTCCTCTCTTCTTTTGCTCTCTCAGAAGCAGTCAAACACCACTTCATCTCTCCCAACAGATACAGAGACAGATTCTCTTCGGTTTTCCCCTTTTATTTTTCTTCTCCTTCTTCTCTTTCTTCTTCTTCTTCTCTTTCTTCTTCTCTTTCTTCTCCTTTTATTTATCCTTCTCCTTCCTTTTCTTCCTCTTCTTCTTCCTCTTCTTCTTCTTCTTTTCTCTCTTCTCTTTCTCTCTCTTCCACTCAAAATTCTGCCATTTCCAGTTCTTTCTCTAAACTCCTCATAGGCTCCTCCCTCGCCCATGTATTTGATCCTAAGCCTTCTCATTCATCATCATCTTCTTCCTCTTCTTCTTCTTCTTCTTCCCCTTCTTCTTCTATTTATTCTTCCTCTTATAATTCTTCTTCTCTTTCTTCTTCTTCTTCTTCTTCTTCTCTTCCTCCTCTTCCTCCTCCTCCTCGCCCCATCCCTTCTCTCCTCTCCTTCGCTTACTCCACAAACAATCCTCCTCCTCCTTTCGCTTCTTCTTCTTCTCTCTCTTCTCTCTCTTCTTCTTCTTCTCTCTCTCCTCTCTCTTCTTCTTCTTCTCTCTCTTCATCATCTTCTTCTCCTCTTCTTCTTCCCACTTGCCCATTGTTCCTTGTTTCTGCACTGTTCTGCGGAAATTCCGAAAGCAGCGAAGACTTCCGTGTTTTGCAGGTGCTTAATTTGGCATCACAAATCAAGAAACAAACAGACCGAAGAACAAACACAGAATTTGAGGAATTTGAAGAAGGATTTGGGAGTTCTAATGGATCTATTTCATCATCTTCTTCTTCCTCTTCTTCCTCTTCTTCCTCTTCTCTTTCTTCCTCCTCCTCCTCCTCTTCTTCTTCTGTTTTGTCTGCTCTTCCTCCTTCTTCTTTGACTTTCTCTCAGAAAACGGCCAAACTCATTCAAAATGCTGTTTTGTGCCACGAAAAGCTGAGCCAAAAGGAAGAAACACACAAAACAGATTTTTACTCGCTTTTGTCTCCAAAAAAGAAGAAGGACAATTCTTTGGCTTATTCTCCATTTCGATCATTGACTTCTTCTTCTTCTTCTTCTTCAATTTCTTCTTCCTCTTCTTCCTCTTCTTCTTCTCTTCCTTCTTCTTATGTTCCCTTTTCATCCCAATTGCCCGTCATTATTTGTGGAGACTTAACTTCTCATCGTTTTCCCTCAAAAACATCACAAAAACTGAAAATTTCTCAAAAAATAAGAAAAAACAAAGGAAATCCAAAAAAGCATAATAATAATAATAATAATAATAATAAATTTGCCTTTGAAAAAACCAATTCTCCATCTTCAAATTCTCCTTCTCTTTTCTCTCCTTACAAATTGAATCCTCAACCTTCTCTTCCTTCTCCTTCTCTTTCTCTTTCATCTTCTTCCCTTTCTTCTCCATTCTCTCCTTCTCCTTCTCCTTCTCTTCCTTCTCCTTCAGACACCATCCTCACCCAAACCGGCCTTGTTCTCACAAGCCATCCGTCTCTCTCTCATTCTGCTCTCCTTCATCGCATCCTGTCTTCCTTCTCTTCCACAAAATCCTCCTTTTCAGAAGCTCATATCCCCCTCTTCGCTTTTGCCACTTCTTCTTCTTCCTCTTCCTCTTCCTCCTCTTCTTCATCCTCCTCCTCATCTTCTTCTTCTTTAAATTCTTCCTCCCCATCTTCAATTAGAAATACTTCTGATAACTCATCCTCTTCTTCTTCTCCTTCCTCTCCTTCTCTTAATCCTTCTTCTTCAATCAATTCTTCATTAAATTCCTCCTCTTCCTCCTCCTCCTCTTCTTCTCCATTCACTTCTGCTGGCTTAGATGCCTCTCTCACAATGTCCCCTGAACCTTTCCTCACAGAAACAATTAAACCAGATGAAATATTCAATATAAACACTCAAAATCTTTCTTCTTCTTCTCTTTCTTCTTCTCGCTTTTCTTCATCTTCTTCTCTTCTCTCCAATGAAATGTCTTTTGATCCGTCCAACTTTGGCTCGCCTTCTTCGCTCATTCCGTGGCTGCGCAGTTGGAACACCCCGCCACTCGAAATGAGAGACATGACAAGAAGAATAAGTGCAAGAAGAAGAAGAAGTAGAAGAAGAAGAATAGATGGTGGAAATGGAATAAAGAAGGTGAATGTAACGAAAAAGAAGGAGACACAGGATGAGGAAAAGAAGGAAAAGAAGGAAAAGAAAGAAGGAAAAGAAGAAGATGATGTTGGAATTGCATTTTCTTCGTTTGCTGAATTGGACAAAAACGGATTTTGGCGAAGAAGATGGTATGACGATTGGATGGAAGTTGATGACATGAGAGAAAGAGAAAAGGAAAGAGAAAAAGAGAGAGAAATGTTATTACAGAATTTGAATGAAAACTCTGTTAATTCTGATGTCTCACACACAAAAGAACAGCAAATAGGACTGAAAAGTTGGAGTTCGCTTGATTCATTCAGAGAATCCGAGCAGAAAAACGGGAAAGAGCACATTTTGCGTGTTGTGGAAGAGAAGCTGAAGGAGAAGAGGAAGAAAGAGAGGGAAAACCAGAACGAGTGGGAGATCGTGGAAAATCGGGTGAAAAACAGAGAGATGAGGATCAAACGGAAGCAGAAGGAGCTGAAAAGGCTGGAGAGGTGTTTGGAGAGGGAGATGAGGCGGAAAGAGAAGGAGGAATTTATGCGGATGCTGAGAGACAAAGAGCCAGTGACGGAAGAGATGAAGGAGCAGATGGAGATCAAGAAGAAGCGGAGGAAGGAGAGAAAGAGGAGAAGGAGGAAGGCAAGGAAGGAGGAAGAAAGGAGAAGAAAAGAGGAGGAAGAAAAGAGGAGGAAGGAGGAGGAAGAAAGAAAGAAATGGAAGAGCTTACAAGGGAATACCCTGCAGCCAGTGAGAAATGGAGAGAAGTTGGAACAGAATGAATATGATTCAGATACATATGCAAAGAACACATCGTTTCCGCTTTCGATGGAATCATTGAGGCATTCGAATGAAGCAAATTTGAATACAAGTATTTTGGATGGAGATGTGAGTTTAATAGGAATATGTGATAAGAAATATAATGAGGGATCAGACAATTATTCAGAAAGTGTAGATAATAACAATATTTTGAGAGAAGACGAAAATGAAGATGAAGAGAGAAGAGAAATGAAAAGGAAGAAAAATTATTTCAAAAAATTGAAAAAGAAAGAGATGAAAGAGAAAGATACAGAAAAAAGTGAGATTGACATTGAACTTATTGAAGAAGAAGACGAAGACGAATTAGATCTGGAAATGGAATTAGAGTTGGAAAGAGAGTTGGAATTAGAAGATGAAGAAGAGGAAGAGGAAGAAGAAGAAGAGGAGGAGGAAGAGGAAGAACAATTCAATATGGAAGGAGAGATTGAAGACTCACTCAAAAGAAGAAGAAACAGTGATAGATGCGAAGAGAAAGAGGAAGTGAGCGATTATTCAAAGCAACATTTGTTGAATTGCAGCAAAAGCGACGAGAAAGAATATGGCTACGATGAAGAAGTTGGAAAAGAAGAAATAGATGAAGAAGAGGAAAAGAAAACCGCAAATTCTAAAATGGAAGAGAATGCTGATCAGAGAGATGAAGAGGATAAAATGGGAAAAATGAAATTCAACGAAGATTGCAGGAATGGAGAGGAAGGAATTAAAGCAATGCATCAATTGAAAGAAGAAGATGATGATGAAGGAATAAAAAGAGAATGCAATGAAGAAAACAGTTCAACAATTTCCACATTCCCAATATCACCTTCTCCTTTAAATGAAGCTTTATCACCATCCACATCGTCTCCCCTGGATTCCGGTTTGCCAAGCGAAGTGAAAGTGAACACAGGCACAAAAAGCAAAGAAACAATGGAAAATGAAATTGCAGAGGATGATTCCACATTTACAAAAGTGCAATCACAGGCACAACCGGTTGGAGCAATATTAACTCAGTCCTCTCCCCACACCCCGCTTTCTGTACGCTCTTCTATTTCCTTTTCTTTGAGGCATTCACCTGCTGCTGTTTCTATGCATTCCTTTGGCTCTCAGCCAGAATCAGCTTTTGCCTCTCCCTTGTCATCGCTTTCTTCCTCCTCTGCTTCCCCATTGACTCAGTCGGATACAAATGTACCGTCATCATCATCGAACTCTTCTGCTTTTTCTTCTGATTCCTCTTCCAGTTCTTCTTCACAGCTTACTCCGCCTTCTCGTTCACCTTTATCACTTTTTTCGGCTTCATCATCCTCAATGTCTTCCTCTTCCAGTTCCTCCCGCAAATTATCCTCGTTTTTCTTCCTTTCTCCATATTCTTCTTCTTCATCACCGCATTCAGAGCTTCGCCCTTTGTATTTCCAACCGTCGTTGCGTGAAAGACGGTCCCGCATTCACAACGAATTTGACAGGTTCAATTTTTGCAGACTGCTTTCTAAATTCAACATGCACCAGATTTGCTGTATATCACACCCGAAATACTTCTGTTTTCCAAATGTGGGAGTCAGTGGAACATGGTTTGGGATTGATGACGAAGTGTTTGTGGGGATTGACTCTGCCTTGAAGAAAGAGGAGCTAACAAAGAAATGCCAAATGGACGAGACAAATAATAGATTCAACAAAGGGATGTGCATTGAAAGCGATAATAATAATGATGAAAATAGCATATGTAACATCAAATGTGTCGAATCAGTTGAAGAAACATCAGAAGTACAAAGTGAGGATAAAGACAAAAAACAACAAATAAATTCTGAAAAAACACAAACAAATGAGTCAGATCATCCCATTTTGCCCTCAATTTCTTCCGCTTTATCTCTTTCTTCAAGCGCATCAAAAGATTGTGATTCAAAATCACCAAGCATTCATCCAATATCTCAGTCAAGGCAACACAAATCTCATTCTTCCAATGAATCGCCTTGCCCAGCAGCTATTTCTTTGCCTCTCAATGTATCCCATGACAAGCTGATTTCTTTTTCACCGTTTTATACCTCTCTCTCGTCTTTCAGGATGCTCTTTTGCTTGCACCAGAATAATGAATTACCAGAACCAACATTTTTCGCTGTTGACAAAAAGAACTCCACTTCTCGCTTTTGCAGTCCATTCACAATTATTCCGCACAAGTTGTTTCGATTATATTTCAGTCATTTTCTTCATCCACCATTTACTCAGTCTATTTTTGCAGTGTTTATTCCACTTCTCTTTCCGCCTCCTCTTTCAAATCTTAATATGAAATGTTCCTCTTTTGGTGCACACAAGCCATTCTCAAGCTCACGCAAAAGCAAATCATCAACTCTTGCTCTTTCTCATTCTCCCTCTCTTTTGTCTTCGTCAAACACGCACCCATTCACGTCTGCCACCTCTGGAATTATTTATTCTCCAACTGGTAGTGCACCATTGAATGCATCACAAATGAAACAATCCTCCGCTTTCACTCATTCTCACTCTTTTTCTAATTCCCTTCCTCCAATTTCTTTTTCCTCATTTGTTAAGCCTTTGACCATGAAAAACAGCACAAAACAGCTTTCACCAACTTCATTTTCATTTTCTCCCTTGTCTTCAATTGAAATGTCATCTCCACATTCTTCTCTTAAAACTAATTCGTCCATCTCATCCAAGCAGTTTGATGAATCTCCCCAAATATTGAATGCCTTTTCTCTTTCACCCTCTCTTTCTGGCTTGCTTTCATCAACTGTTTCTGCTTTGGCATCTTCTTCCTCCTCCTCCTCAAAAGCTACAAAGAGAAACAAATCATCCTCAATCCGTGATTCTCGATTTCCGAATAGAAAGAGAGCAAAATTGTTTTTTTATTCGTCGCAGTTGTTCTCATCATCATCTTCTATTTCAGACTCATTTTTGTGTCAGTCTTCTTCAAGGATCTATTTCCCATCCAGCCCATCTATAATCATCCAATCTCCGATGCAGTTTTGGGATGTTTGGGACTATGTGGGTTCTTCAGCTGCATTAACATCTTGCGCAATGCCATCCAATCTGAGAAGCTCTCAATACCCAGAGAAGAAGCATTCATCAGATGATTGTGCGAAATTGCCAACATTCACAACTTATCCCTCTGCCTTGGATGCATCACTTCTCAAAGCACCAACAAGCAACCAGATATTATGCTCCCATCTTCTACATCCAGTTGCTTATATCCATTCTGAACTTAGTTTACTGCCTGCTTCAAGTGCATGTAAACAGATGAAAGCTGATCCATCAAATGAGTTAAGCTTTATCATTCCTCAATCTGATGCTCAGTTGGACTTTCACAATGAAGGTTCAAATTCGTCAATTCAGAATTTTTCTCATTCGTTCAGCAATTTGCAATCACGCTTGCACTTCAACAGCAATTCTTCTAATTTAAAGGAAGTAATGGTTGAAAATGATAATGAATGTGATTCTGAAACATTATTTAATCCTTTAAAGCTTCTCCAACTGGTACTTCCTTCCTCGATGTATGTATCTTCAAGAACAAACAGCTACGTTTCAACCTGTTCTTCAGAAAAACGAACAAACGATAATATTCATTTACTAAGCTTGTCTTCTCCAGCGATTGCTGTCTTCCATCGCTATTGGGACCAACCATCTCATGCAACATCTCTTCTTTGCGAAGCAGCTGCAGCGAAAGTCGGCTCGATTGAAGAGTCTCAAGCAAAGTTAGCAGAGGAATCTAATGGGTGCATTGTCAAAGAATGCTAAAGGAAGATATCTCCTGCTTTGAGAAAAAAAATAAAGATTGAAAAAATAATATGTTTTATTCTTTCATGTTTGTAAATAATCCAAAATAATGGAGATAAAGTCGAACGAAGTGAAAGTGAGTGAGCGCGTGAAGGAGAAAAAGAGTTGAAATTTATAATAATTTTCAATTGTTAAATGATTGTTTGAAATTTAATTTCTTTCTTTTTTTTTTTAATTTTGGACAAATAGAATAATAACAGATAAAAACATGAAACATTGAATCCCGTTATTGTTTTTATCATATTCTAGGGATGAAAGGGCAAGATTAGATGGAATTGGAATAAGAATATTTTATTGAAATAAAAATAATAATTCAAATAATCAGAGTTTATTCCAGATAACACCAGTACATTCGAATGAAAAAAATTTATTCCAGAAAGACCAAGTTTATTCCAATTAATCCCTCAACAAAAATATTTTATGATCTCTTTTCAGTATTTGATTTTCCACAAAATAAGAATACTTGATGATTAATAAAGTATATTAACTTAACGAAGTCCAATTCTGAAAACTGTTCTCCAGCAGTTATGGTCTCAAATAATTTTTAGAAAATCTTGTTTTCTGAACGAAAGAATTAAAGATAGATGAAATAACAGATTCACAACAAATCACAAAGACTGTATTTTTGAAGATTTGAATATGGCATGTTGATATGATAAAAAATGGGTGAATTTTGACTCAATGAAAGAAGAAGCGTTAAGAAAGCGAGGAAATGGAGAACAATCCAATAATTATTCGGAGTATAAACTGGCAGAATTCTTATTAATTTAACACACAAAGCTGATTATGAAAAAGCTTTTCCTCTCGTAAATTTTCAGATTTTTCAATCTGTATTGGAACAGAAAGTGGGAACGGGGAGAGCGCTTGTGTGTTTGAGTGTTTCTTCACTTCATGTACACTTTCGAGTACTGGAGGAGGAGGGATGTATTGTCACAATGTTCCAGCAGCATTCAAAATGAGGAGCCTCCAATTTATTTCTTGTTCGGCATATTCACATGGCGGAGGATTGGATTTCAGGCCAGTTCAATCAATACCTCCCAGCAACAACATTTATTGCTATTTCTTCTTCTTCCATGATTGTAGTTGCAACGCTTCCACTCCATATGGCCACGATGTGTATTTTCAAGACAATAACAATCTCTTTTCGTCATACAACCCGTTCTACGAATCGTTCACAACGAATACAAATGATAAGAGAGTGTGCTATTTATACAATAGTTATCAACATACAGAAAAGAAGGAATGGTTGAAGGAAGGGATGAAGGATCGGTATGTTGGGGTGAATGGGAATGACGCAAACAATCTGTGTGAGATGAGTGAGGCAGCACCTTGCAAGACAGTGGGACATGCGGTGGAGTCGAGCATGGAGCAGCTGAGCTCGACAATCACAGTGCTGAGTGGGAAGCATGTGAGCGAAGGGGCGACGATCAGTGTTGGGGAAAAGAAGATAATAATAACAGGGAAAGGGAAGACAGTGAGTGTGATTGGGACGAGTGCGTTTTCTATCTCTTCTACAACTCTGTTCAGCATATCTTCTGGTCAACTGGAGGCGGGGCATGAGGGGATCTATCACAACGCCATAAGAAGTTCATCGCCAAATATGTTTGCGATATCACTCTGGAAACAGCAGGAAACATGCAGCAATCGAGCTCAGCTTTTTTGTTCATCTCCAATCTACCATTTTTCTCATTTGTGCAGCATTCTCTCATCTTCTGCTATATGTTTAGAATCCAGATTTCGTGGACAGGACAAGACAGACACTCCTTTCAGCAGCCAAAGATGGAAAATCTGGTTTTACTCAGTCTCCACTGATTTCTCTGTTGTTGTCGAAATCGCACTGTTCCTCCCCCGCCTCCCCGCCTTCTTCTTCCTCTCCTTCCTCTCCTCCTCCTCCTTCTTCTTCTTCTTCTTCTATTTCTTCTTCTGTTTCTTCTTCTTCTTCTTCTCCTTCTTCTGATTCATTAAACACTCAAATTTCACATCATTTCATTCCTATTAGTTCAAAACAACATTCATCATCATCATCTTCTTCTTCTTCTTCTCCTCCTCCTCCTTCTTCTTCTTCTTCTTCTTCTTCTTCTTCTTCAACCTCTACCTCTTTTTCTCCTTCTTCTTTTTCTTCTGCTTCTTCTTCATCTTCTTCCAAGTCTTTGATTTCTTCTTCGTCTTATCATTTCCCACCAACTGTGCCGTCTTCAACTTCGTGGCTATTTTCTTCTTCATCAATTCCTTTTCCAACTTTTTCAATGCCATTATCACTTTCTTTGCATTGGATCGGAATATCGACCTTTTGATTCATTAAGGCTGTTCAATCGGAATCACAGACAAATTGAACCAAAAATTATTTCATTCACTTTTTATTCTCTCAACATCATCATAATCGTTATCGATGCCTTTAATAGTTTCACAAAAAATGCATCAGAACTGCTTTCCTCTTCTGCAGTGACGCATTCCGCTCTGCTTCAGATCTTCGTACAGCTTCAGCGCTCTGGCTGTTCTGAATGTGCTGAAGGGAGTGAATGAGGCGAATGTGCATCGAATGAGAAATGGAAGTGGAAGAGGGAAGGTGCTGTTAGGCTCATTGCGTTCATCTGCTCGCTTTATGACACCACCAAGAAGCGAAGAGAGAGGAGTGCAAATTCAAATGGAAGAAGCAAAGAACGCGGAGCGCAGATGCAAATTGAGCGCAGAGCAGAGCAAAGGGAGACAGAAGGAAGATCCAAATACGAAGACGAAACAGAAAGACGAATTTTGCACATTCAAAATTAAAGCTTTCGACCCAAGGCTTGCACATGCAGCAACAGAAAGGAGGAGGAGGGACAGGGGAAGAGAAGAAGGAGGTGTTGATGAAGATGATCATCAGCAGACATTTTTCTCGTTCAATTGCACATCCTCATCTGCCCAGATGCACACTCAAAACATCACAGCCTCCTCGACAATCGCTTCCTCTTCTTTATCTCGCTTGCACCACATCCAGTCATCTGCCTCTTCTGTTCTTGTTGGAACACCTCCAAAGCCACTCACTCCTTCATCTCCTGCAACAGACACCTCTTCACTCACGCAGAAGTCCTTCGACATGACTAGCCCAAGCTCAGCTTCTTTATCGTCCATGCCTTCATTTTCCTCTCTTTCATTTTCCACCGCAAAGCATTCATTCATTGGGTTCAATCGTTCTCTAAATGCTGCAGTCAACAAAATTGCAAGGAATCTTCTAAAGCCAGTGAGATAGCAGATAGCGGATGATGATGAGAAGTCATTCCCTTGGTGCAAATGGAATGACTCAAAAATAACTGGAACATCATTATCTGTAACTGATAGAGTTTCAAGTTGAGGGGCGAATAACATGAATAATCAGGTATCTGTAACAATTTCATTTAAATATTTTTCCTTTTTCAATTGGATATTGTTTTTGGTTTTTTTTTCCTAATTGATCATAAATGTGAAAAATATTCAGAAAAAATTACAAAAAAGAATTAACAAACATTGCGAAATGATAAATTATATTTTGAAGCTCACTGCAGGTCTATTTTGATTGCTGTTATTATTTGCAAATCGAGGAATATTTTATATCATATTTCATTTTTCAAAACAATACAAAAATTTTAAGGATCGTAAATCATTTTAACAAATCTAGTTAATTAAATGATATTTTACAAATGAATAAATAAATATTTTGAATAAATAAATGCTTTTTAAGAATGTGATTCAAGTGAATTTTTTTGAATACCACAATAAATTTTCTTTGAAAAAAGTTATTCCGAAAAGACAGAGTTTATTCCAATTAATTTTTTTATTCCAATAAAAGTTATTTATTCCGAATAAACTTGTGACGATATTTTTTGCTTTATGAATTTTGTTCCATTCAGAGTTTCCGAATAAATTTCTCATTTTTTTTATTTTTCTAAACATTTTTGTATGAGAATGTTTGAGTTGTTATGATATGAAAGTGGAAAAAGATTGGAACAAATCCTTATTTTTTTCATAAAAGCAAGAATTTTGTCCCACTTTGTTTATTTTAATAAGTTATTTTTTTTCTAATAAAACCTTTCCATTCCCATTAGATGAATTGCACAATTTTTGTGTAATTGTGAAATTTTTGAAAAAATTTGAAATTCGTATATGTTATTGAAATAATCGAGTAATTTTGAAATTTTTCGGAAGAATTGAAAATAAGGCTGTTATTTTAAGTTCCACCAACAAATTTCAAGTTTAATAAAATTGTGGGAAAATCTCAAATTTTTCTCAATTTTTTCCCCTTTTTAATACAACTGAAAAAATGAAAAAAAAATAAGTGTTTTATTAATTCAATTAAAAGAAACATTTATAATTGATTATATTCAACAATTTGTGGATGGAATAATTTTGATTCGTTGCAAAAAAAAGTTCGAAAAATTATCTTGGAAGAGTTTGGAAAAACAGGAAATAACAAGTCACAGACATGTGATGAAAATGTTTAATTTGAGTGTATTTAATGATAACAAAGAAAACCTGACATCACTTCTCATGAATTCAGATGACATGTTAAAAAAGCATTCAAATAAAAACTTTCAGAAAAAGAAACAATTGAGATAATTAAATAGTATTTCTAGGCATTGGAAAACTGTCAGTGATTAAAGAATTTGACATTTTTCTTATCAATTTTCTTTCTGAACTAGCTTTTGAGTTGATCTCCTTTATCAATTTTTTTTCCATCTCTTTTCTGATGGAGTATTCTGTCACTTTTCGATAGAACACTCGATCAGCTGGTTCCAAAGTATTACTGTCAATAACAATGTTGGTTAGCCAACATGCTATTTTTGCATCTGCATCAATATTCTGTTTTCCACCTGTATACTTATCCGACAATCTGAGCCATAACTTTTTAAGTCGGCCAAAAAACCATTCCACTGGGATTCTGAACTTTGCTAGACTTTTATTGAAATTTTCGATTGACTTTTCCATTCTGTCTTGAGATTGACTTTTGTTGCAAGTGGAAGAAGTCACAGAATTACTTGCATTTGAAGAAGGAAGAGGAGTGTGTGATGCGCAGGGATGAATTGTATCGTTGTTTGAGCTTGAAGTTATAAAAGACGTGTCCGTGGAATTCTGTGAACATGAATTCGGAACAGGTGAAAAAGCCAAAGAAAAAGAAGAATTGAGAATTGAAGAAGGGGATCGAGGATTTGAATTTGTTAACGAAGCGAGATGAACTGAAGATGAAGGAGATTGATTTTGATTTGTGAAACTTGATTTCGAGAGAGGCAAGAATGCAGACGATGAATTTGATTTGGAAGATAAAGAAAAAGATTGTGGCATTTCTGACACTGAACATGAGACAGCAGCAGACGATGTGGTAATTTCAGAATTCAAAGAGTTGAACGAAGAATCTGATGAATTAATAATCCCAGCAGATTCAAATGAAGTTGAAGATGAAATATCATCAGAGATAGTTGAAGAAGGAGAAGGAGAGCAAGAGGAAGAAGAAGTTTCTAATGAAAATGACGAAGCCAAAGAAGGAGAGGAAGAAGAAGATGTGGATGGAGAAGATGAGCTTAACGATGAGTTGCATGGAAAAGAATTGGGCGATGAACATGAAATGAATGTTGAAGGTGTCAAACATAATTTTCTTTGACACGAAGATAATTTGCTGTTCGTTGAGTGTTTTTTAATTGGTGTTATGACATCGATATCCGTGAAATGACCCTGATAGCCTTTGTCTGCAACAATTGCCCATCTGTCTGTGTGAAGAGTACAGTAATATTTTTCTTTTTCTTTGTCCGTCATCTTCAAATATTGGACATATCTTTCTTTTCCTTCACAAAACAAAGCCACATCATGAACACCTCCCATTACAGCATTTGACACAAATAAAGCTTTATGAGGATACCACGCGGAAACAGCAACTTCAAATTTCATACTGAAAACTTGATGGTGTCCATCGTATAGTAGCTTTGAATCTTCAAATGGAATTGGAGGAGTAGAAACTTTGATAGTTGTCGCATCAACCAAAAGAGCAACTTGTGGATAGTCTTCATTCAAAGGCGATTGAGGTCTTGGAGGATTGATGAACATCTTTTCCAGTGCATTTAATAAATATGGTCTTATGTTCTTGATAGAATTGCAAGCCATTGATTCTGAAATTCCAAGAGAAAAGGCAATTCTTTTTAACGTTGTTTTGCTTGAAAGCCATTCCAAATAAGCAACAATTTCGTCATGTGTTGTCAATCTTTTCTTTTAACCCTGTTTTGGAATTGCGCTTATTTCCGATTGAACTAAGTTGCCTTACTCAATAAGAAAGTCAATTGTTAGCCGAAGATGTTCATCATCTGGATTATTCAATAGAGAATCAAAAAGAACTCCGTAGATTTCATTATCATCCTCATTTTTTTCGGTGTGAAATTCCATTTTTTTATTTCTTCAAGTTGTAAATCTCTTCTCTCTTTCAATGAGTTGAAATCTGGTAATTTATTTCTTTTTGAAGCAATTTTTCCTTTTTTCTTCTTAGGTTTTGTTTCATTGCTTGAAGCGTTCAACTGTTCGGGCTTGCCACTCTTCTCAGATTTTGCCGCCTTCGATAATTCAGTTGGAGAATTGTCAGAATTGTTAGAAGAGGAATATTGATCTCGCACTTCTGATTCTCTTCTGTTGAAGCAAACCGAACCGGTTTTCCGTTTTGATGGAGTGAAGTCAGAAAGTGAGTTTGAATCTGATTGATCTTTGTCTATTGAAGTGTTTTGCATCACTGTTGCTTCGATATCACTTGTTGAGCAGTCTTCATGACTTACAGTTTTATTTTGGGGAAGAGTTTGTCTGCAAATAATTCTTCAAAAAATTTCCAATGGAATGACTTTCAACAAACCTCAAATCTCTTATTTCGTTGCTTTGTTCCGGCAACCCAAAGAATATTGTTCCAAACAAAGATGAGGGAAGAGCTGTCATGTTGTTATTGTTTGATATAATGAAATTAATGGGAATAAATCATGAAACTTGTTCATTCATCCATGACTATAGAGACATTAAAGATATTATGTAAATGATGAATATTGAAATAAATGTTTGAAGAAACAGTTGGTTTTATTCACTTTTTTATCTTTTCTTTCAATCTTTCTTTTTTTTAAATATTGATTTCAGTAGTGAATAAATATTAGAAAATATTTTGTGACTTTCATTGCCTGTGAAACCATGTATGCAATCATTGAAAGCAATCATTAATAAATCGAAGCAGTGCCTTCAATGAAACAAATGACATTTTAAACCTTTTAATGTTTGAAAAATTGACAAAAACCGATGATTGAAAGGAAAAAAGCGGCGTTGTCGTCCGATTCATAAAGTTTGTTTCCATTAAACCACAACAAATATGATCCGAAAATGAACAGATCATATCCATGGAAATGATTTTCCGCTGGATAAAGAAAAAATTAATCAAATATTCACAAGCGATTTACTGATTTTTTATTAGTTTTTGAATAAATGGATTTCTTCTGCTGTTATATCTCTTCACGTAGCAATCGAATCACTGTGTGTGGATCATATAGTCGTTTGAATAATCTGAGCAAAATGTGAAAATTTGTTCAAAGTCATATAGAACAAAATGTTGATTAAAAAGGAAATACAACTAATTTTTGAACGGTTCTATCAGTAATTAGACACAACATACAGGATTTGGAGCTTTTCACAGACTAGATATAAAATCCAACAATATGAAGTTTTGTTTAACAATTTTTCCATGGAGAACGAGCATACAAACATTTTGCCTTATGGTTTTATTGATATCAACTTTATCCATCACGTTACGAATCCTCCAAAATATAACTTGACATTATTTGAAATTTCATATTTTGCAATATGAAAAGATTCTGAAATGTCTTTCACATCTTTTTTGCTCATGCTGCATACAGATTAGCCTTGACATTCCGAAGGCATAGAAGCGAAGATAAGAAAGTAACTGTGGTGTTTGATCAGCGCATTCCGTTGTTTCCATGTGCGCTGCGGAAATTGTGGGGTGTACGTTGCAGCGCTTTCGGCGACAATTTCAGTTTCGCTGGTGAATCTGCATCATCAACTTGCAACGTTTGTGTGAAAGTTGTTTAGGAGAAAGTGGATCTAAGTATCGAACTACGTGAACGCGTTCCATTTGATCTGCATTCTGTTTAATCCTTTTAAGTTACAACCTTCCACAGCTCAACTGGTGTTCCGATCTGCCCAGTCGAGGAGTGTGACTGTGAAGACAGATGACGAAGTGATAAGATGAGGAGTTGTCGAGAATGAAGTGTGGAAGATTGAGGAGATAGTGGTGAAACTGGCAAGGAAGATTCTGGAGCTGAGGGTGAAACACAATGCAAAGGTGAAGGAGCTGATGGAGCAGCTGGTGGAGATGAAGAAGAACATAGAGCTCAGCTAGGAGGAGTGGTGAGTGTGGTTAGCAAACAGATACTAATTGTTTGGCGATGCATGCTGCCATGCTTTTTTCACTGGCCTCTGCATTGTGCGGGATGGTTTTATCTTTGGCTTTGTTGATTCTGCAGTTGGGGCCGTGTGAAAAGAACCAGGAGAAAATTGCAGTAATTATCAAATATGGAAGTGCTGTGGTCCTTGTGGCACACACAAGTGGAAAAGGAGTTGTTGTGAAGTTGGGTGTTGAGTGAGCTTTGCCGGAGAAGGAAACTGCTGTGGAGGAGAAGATAAAAGGAGGGGAGCAAATCCTGGGATCAGAGAATGATCGGAGAAGAACGACGACGGAGTCAATTGTGGAAGCATTGATGATTCTGGTGGTAGTTGTGAAGGAGGAGTGAATACAACTTTGCGGAAGAAGATAAACGAGAAGGAGAAGGAAATGAAGATTCTGAGGGAGCTATCGAAAGTGTATGAGCGGATGATAATTGAGAAGAAGGCACTGTTAAATGAGGTGATTGTGAATGAGCAAATGATTCTTGTAAGATAGATGCAGCAGCAGTTGTAAATAAAAGCGTCGCATGAAGAGAAGGTGGAGCGGCTTGTTGGGGGGAAATGAGCAGGAGGAGAAGGTGTGGGGAGGGGGAGGGCATTGTTGGAGGTAGAGAATGCGGGACAGATAAGAAAGGGGCGAGAGAGTGGTACAGAACAAAGAGGAAATGGATGAACAGAATAGGAGGCGTAGAAGAGGAAGAAGAGGAAGAAGAGGAAGAAGAGGAAGAAGAGGAAGAAGAGGAAGAAGAGGAAGAAGAGGAAGAAGAGGAAGAAGAGGAAGAAGAGGAAGAAGAAGAAGAGGAAGAAGAGGAAGAAGAGGAAGAAAAGTAAAAAGAGGAAGAAGAGGATGAAGAGGAAGAAGAGGAAGAAGAAGAAGAAGAGGAAGAAGAGGAAGAAGAGGATGAAGAGGAAGAAGAGGAAGAAGAGGAAGAAGAGGAAGAAGAGGAAGAAGAGGAAGAAGAGGAAGAAGAAGAAGAAGAGGAAGAAGAGGAAGAAGAGGAAGAAAAGTAAAAAGAGGAAGAAGAGGATGAAGAGGAAGAAGAAGAAGAAGAGGAAGAAGAGGAAGAAGAGGATGAAGAGGAAGAAGAGGAAGAAAAGTAAAAAGAGGAAGAAGAGGATGAAGAGGAAGAAGAAGAAGAAGAGGAAGAAGAGGAAGAAGAGGATGAAGAGGAAGAAGAGGAAGAAAAGTAAAAAGAGGAAGAAGAGGATGAAGAGGAGGAAGAAGAAGAAGAGGAAGAAGAAAAAGAAGAGGAAGAAGAGGAAGAAGAGGATGAAGAGGAAAAGGAAGAGAAGTGTGAAAAGGCAGAAAAAATAGATGTGAGTGAGCTGAATGTGATTCAGCTGTCGCCGCACCACGATGTGAAGAGAAAGTAGAAGAACTGAATGCTTGCTGCAACTCCAACAGTGGAATAGAAAGAGGCAGGGAAGGCGACTGTTGTTCAGTGGCTGGGAAAAAAGCATGCAGAGCAGAAGAAGGGTGAGACTGTGCGATGGGAGAAGATCCACAGGGAAAAAAAATTCCGGAAGTTTTTTGAGGATGTGTGGCTATCCGGGAGGTTCATGTGCTAGAAGTTCACCGTTGATAAGAAATTATGTTTATTGTTTTTTAACATCGAACTGTTGAAGATGCGTTGGAGAAGAAAATCAAGATGTTTTCTGAGGTGTTAAAATGGTTGAAGTTGGAGAAGGTGAGGACAGAGTCATCTGCATTCTCGAATTTTTACTGAACAACAACCAGACAGAAGCAGAGTTGCTGAAGGATGCGATTAATGCTCTGCATGATTTCATGTTTTGTTTCGATGTGATTTCTTCTTCGTGTTCGTTGTCAGGAGAAGCTTGTGGAAAGATCATGTCTGTTCAAAAGGAATCCCTTCTGCGTTTGTGCAATCCACAGATTTCACAGGCGCTGTTGCTTTGGACCTTCCGAGATGTATCCATGCTGTCTGTGTGCTGTCCGCCTTCATTTGCTTCGGTGCTGGAGACATGCCAGTTCAACGACTTCTTCTTGTTGTGTCTTGGGCTAATTGATATGTGTAATGCAACTCACTGGAGAGTTCCTCTAACGAAGAATGAAAACAGAGTTATTGCGAAGAGTGCGAGCAGTAACTGCAATGCACGATAAGTGTGCTTTCTGTAGCATCTGCGTGAAAATGGATAAGAGCATTGGTTCGGCTAAGGATGTGAAAGGAGACTGCACAGAAGGATATCTCAAAGAAAGAAGGGCAGAGGGCGCTGTACCAAATGGTGCGGCTGCCGGTGGTACTGCTGAGGCTGCAGCTGAGGAGGAATGAGGAAGAAGTGTCGTTTTGCTTTGGGATGCTGCTGTGGGACGGACAGTGAGTGATGAGGTTTCACAAGACGATGATATTGAAGATGGAGAAGGAATTATATCTTGCTAAGATTCATCAGTATCTGCTTCTTCAGAACATCGTTAAGATCTCCTAAAGAACAAAGAATTAATGATAAACAAAATGTTGCGGTCCTTTGAGCCATTATTAGATGTGATTGATCATTTGATTTCTCATCAAAAATTTTCGTCAGTATTGTCATCTTCATCGTTGCATTCTTCTTTTCCTTATTCTTTCCCTTTAATCTCTTGTTTCTTATGGCAGTCATTTTCATTCGAAAAATTGTTCGAATGTAATAAATATATCTCGAATCTTGAGAAAGCATTGTTTTCTTTCATTTGATTTCCTTCAAAAAGGCAGGAAATGTTGAAGAAAAAGAATAAAAAATGAGGAAGAAGAAGAAGAAGAAGAAAAGATGATGACGACTAAAAATGTTTGAAAATTGTTTTTCTGTCGGATTGACTGAAATTTGATTAAGCATTCAGTTTTCCCCAAAAGAGATCAGGAGAAGAGATGGAATCATCAGTTATGGAATAGAAATGGAAGTGAAGACAAATGCTAGAGAAAGCTAGCCCAGATGATGTGAAATTATAAGTATGGTCGTCATCCGAAGTGATTCTATCTGCAACAAATCGCACATTGTTGGCGTTTAACTGGAGAACATGAGCAGATGATAACGGAGCTGTAGCTAATGGAACTTTCATGGAGGGTTCGCAGAAAACTGTAGACTTAGTGAAAAAAGAGTTGTGCAGTATCATGTTCCAACATTATAAGTTCCATTCTTCTCAAATACTCTTAAGTCATTAATATTCACATTGTCTGAGCAATTCACAAGAGCAAGTTCCTGTTGAAACTGAAATGAGAAAAACATTAGCTGCTTCAATTTTTTCCTGGACAGTTGCGCTCACACCACTTTGTCCATATATCACATAAGTATTGTCATCGAAGTCATCACTTCTTATTTCTGTTATTGTTCCTGTAAATATGTGAACTTCATTTGCATAACGTGGAAAAAGTTGATTTATACAACGGCTGATAGAATTACACGGATAGCTTTCATTGATCCCACGTGAAAAAGCACATTTGGAATTTGGTTGTGCCGCAGTTGAAAAAAACAAATCTGGTTCTTCCTCCAGCATCATTAAGCCATTCACTTTTGTCAATGTTTGAACCCGAGTTTGCACTTACTCTGTTTCCTATACCATTCGTGCTTAACCCGCACCCTGGTGCCAAACCCGCACCCAGCAAATTTCTTGAAAATAGAAAAATATATTTTTGCTTTTCAAAGAAGTTCATTGATGGTGAATTTTCTAAAAACTTGTTTTAAAAAATAATGTATTATATTTTTTTTATGAAAAAACTTTCAAAAAAATGAATTTTTGAAATTTTTGTTTTGAAGAGAGCTTTTAAGCTATAAACTGAAAAAGCAAAAAAGTTAAACTTCAGAAAAATCTTAAATGTTGTTCATTAATAGATTTTCAAAGATTTCGTCAGTTTTTGATGATTTGAAGCATTCCCTGAAAATTTTCCACCTTTTTTTCATTTGATCGATCCCATTAGGATGAGAAAAACGAATCGAAAGTTCAGCAGTTACTTTGAAAGGGGTTTGTGAGAGTTGTTTCTTATGTTTTTCAATGAAAACTTCTTTTTATTATTATGGAGACTCGAAATTTCTAAGATTTAATTGTTTGTTTTGATGTTCAAATTAGAAAGTCCTTTATTGTTTTACCCACAACAATTGTTGAAAGTATATTTGTGTATTTAGTTTATGTTTAAATCATACGATTGCACATTCATTGTTGTTCCTTTCAATGAATAGATATGTTTTATTTATATGTTTTGACGAAAATTATATTTTTGTCGTTTATGAATGAATAATCCATCAAATGCTAATCATTATTTTTATTTCAGATACGTGTCAAACTATAACTGTGCATGTTTTATTTACTGGTTTCAAATATTTCATTTCAATAAATTTGAAGCTTTTTGTTTTTATTCAAATTTTTTAAATAAGACTGTTATTTTAAGAGTAACAAATTTTTGAAAATAGTTGTGCTGTTAGACATTTGATATTGTATTTGTTGTTTCTGTTTTTTTAAATAATATTTAAAGTGTAATGTCTTATTCAAAGCAATTCCAACAATGCTTAAAATGTGTTTTCAATTTGGAAAAGTTTCGAAAAGACAAAATATAAAACGGAATGTTTTTAAAACTAAACGTTCATCCATATTATATGCTAATATTACAGAATGGCCTAAATATTGCTCTCATTTTTCTTTCAAAGAATCAACAATTAAACACTTCAATAACATGAAATCCTTGGATTTATTCAAGAACTTGAAAATTGGTTATTTTGTACAGTTATTTCCTTTTTTGATTTTTGAAATTTGAATACGTTCATCGTTCAGTTTTTAAATATGAAAGTGGAATTTTTATTTGAAATGAAATGAAAAAGAAATATTTCTTCAGACAAAACGCACGTTAGATAAAAAAAAACAGAAGGACGATTTTTGTGATGTGTCCATATAAATACCACTTTTTAGCAATTAAGCAAATACTGAAGAAAAATAGAAACAAAAATTCGAAAAAACTACAAATTACAAGAAATAATAAAATGATTGCAAACACAGAACGATGAAAAAATATATATATTAAAAATAGTGTCAACAGTTAATAAATGAATGTTATTTCGAAAAATCAACTAAAATTTAAAAAATGTTGTAATTCTCGCAAAGTTTTTCATTTTCAAATTAAACTCAGAAAACACAAATAATTGCAAATGTCATCCAAAATTCAAAATAATGATATGAAGTGAATTTTGTTTTTACGAACGTCACAGAATATACAACAGTAATATAAACGATTAAAAATAAAAAAAAAATAGAAAACGCTTTATACCCAAACAATTAAACGAACGAATAAATCTAAGAAATTTCGAGTCTCCATAATAATAAAAAGAAGTTTTCATTGAAAAACATAAGAAACAACTCTCACAAACCCCTTTCAAAGTAACTGCTGAACTTTCGATTCGTTTTTCTCATCCTAATGGGATCGATCAAATGAAAAAAAGGTGGAAAATTTTCAGGGAATGCTTCAAATCATCAAAAACTGACGAAATCTTTGAAAATCTATTAATGAACAACATTTAAGATTTTTCTGAAGTTTAACTTTTTTGCTTTTTCAGTTTATAGCTTAAAAGCTCTCTTCAAAACAAAAATTTCAAAAATTCATTTTTTTGAAAGTTTTTTCATAAAAAAAATATAATACATTATTTTTTAAAACAAGTTTTTAGAAAATTCACCATCAATGAACTTCTTTGAAAAGCAAAAATATATTTTTCTATTTTCAAGAAATTTGCTGGGTGCGGGTTTGGCACCAGGGTGCGGGTTAAGCACCAATGGTATATCTGTTTGAACAACAGTTTGGATGAATGTTGTTTAGCGTAAAGTCTTGAAAAGAATGCCATGTCCACATTTCACACATGTGTTATAACGGAAAAAACAATAGAAAAATTAAATTCTTTTATTTTCTGCATTGATTTGTGAGCCAATAGCACATATGCTGTCATCGAAAAGCAGTTGCAAAATAGGCAGTCATTCATTAAGACTTTGTCCATTGAAAGCCAATGCTCAGTTGCACTGCCTCCAGAACCAGATGAGTTAAGCGCACTGCAGTTGAATAAAAAACTAATTAATAACACATTTCTTCTGCCTCTCGTTTCTCTTTGCACGCAGATCAATTGCCCCTCCGTCGTTGCAGAAAGTGTAATTTTGAAAGGAGCAATCATAAACCACTGGCTGTGTATTAACATTTTCGATCTTTATCCCTTCTCCACCTCCCAACTCGGTGGTTCTTTTCGCGGAACGTTGAACAAATGTGGTATGGAGTAAAATACATTCTGCTATCTTCAATGCATCTATTCCTCCACATCCTGTAGAAGAAGCATTACATTTAGCAAAAGACGAATTTTCAATCTAAAGAACGGTTTTTTCACAGTCTTGGAAATAAAGTGTACATCCTTGTTGCGATGTATAACCAATTCATTTCCATAATGAAAAGGACTAAATTTCTGTTGTATCCATTTAGTTTTTAATTTTATTTGAAGATTATTCAATTCTCTTTCACCTTGAGATAAGTATTTTTCATTTGAATTGCTCAAACCAAGATAAACAGTTAAAATGAATGCATAAGTTTTTTTTCAAATCTGAAAAATTTTTCACCGTGATAACTTGTGAAACACATTGTCCCTCATATATCTTGTTCAGAAACTTTCGTGATAAAATGCAACGAATCTTATGTCACCAGAAAACAAATATTCAAATTGATCAAACAATAACATTAAAAATTAATATATCGAACAGGTTTTTTTGGATCCTGATGTTTTTCAAGATATTCTTTCTCACTTGTGAATTTTTGAATATTGATGATTAATAATTGCAACGGAGCGTTTCATAACTTTCTCCAATTAACAAATATTTAGATCCTTTGAGACTTTTTAAAAAAATTTTGACATTTATCATTCATCTGAAAAAAAAATTCAATGAAAACTTTCAAACTGTCATTATAATGTATTTGAAAAGAACAAAATAGAATTCAAAAGCTTATTTCGAAAAATCATTCATTATTTCATTAAAATTTTGTTAAAAGATTATTTCTTTAATAAATAATAATAAAAAACAACAGAATATTTATCGAAAATATGATTTGAAAAACTTCATGTTAATGCATAATACAGATATCGCATAAAATACCGGACATCGCACAAAATACCGGACAAGATCGATATCTCAATAACCACAAGAAGAAAAATTCTGACAATTTTCCTCAAAATATACCCCATCAATACAAACTCATGTGATATACAAGACTTTCAAAACAGCTTCATTTGTGCTCAGAAATATCAATTTTCGAAATATTGGAGAAAGACAAAATCTTATTTTCCGAGATTATAGAAATAATTTTCTCTGAGCATAAATGAAGATATTTTGAAAGTCTTGTATATCACATGAGTTTGTATTGAAGGGGTATATTTTGAGGAAAATTGTCAGAATTTTTCTTCTTGTGGTTATTGAGATATCGATCTTGTCCGGTATTTTGTGCGATGTCCGGTATTTTATGCGATATCTGTACATTTTTTCACAGAAAAAACTTGTCTACCTGAGTTATTGCAAAATTCCCCAAAAATTTCAAAATATCCATAGACAATTTCAAAATTATTGGGTAATTTTGAAATAACCCAATAATTTTGAAATTTTTTTTTATTTCACAATTCATCTAATGTGTCAATTTTATTTTGCACGATATGTCAGAATAGAAATTATACGATTGCAGAAAAAGTTTGGAATGAATCATCGAATTTTTCATAAATGCAAAAAATATGCCCCACATCTGGGGCGAAATTTTTACAACTATGAATAAAACTGAGATTTGTTCCATTCTTTTTCTTCAATCATTTCATTATAACTCAACCTAAACTATGCAAATAATTACAGAAAAATTAAAAAATTGAGAAAAATATTTGTCAGAGAAGAATGGAACAAAATTCATAAAGCAAAATATTTTGTCCCATCTCTAAACTTTCATCAACTAATTTGTTGGTTTGATCAAAAAGAAACAAAAGATTTTCATTTTCTGTCTTCATTCAACCAATACCAGGTTTTTTTTCACTCTCTTTTGCAATTCTTTTTATATAACAAAAATAAAACGGATTGAATTGCTATCATTTTAGGACTGCAAGATAATCAATGTTGTTTGTATTTATCTTTTATTTTGTTATTTACAAGGCTTCACCCCTCTTTTTGAATATTTTTTGCAACAAGCAAAATGAGCTTGTCAAATGATAATTCTGAAAACAGAATACAGATGATCACCAAAACAAAGAAGTTTACAAGTTTGCTCTTTTATTTGGATTGAACCATTCTGAACAAAAATTTTGTCTTTTTGAATTCCCTTTGTAGAATTGTTCGATGAACTTGAGCGTTGCAGAGACGGCGAACAAATGCAGAAAATTGAAGAGATGAATGGATTAATTGATGAAATGAATAAAGAAGAATTAAAATCAATTTTCACAATAGAACTGTTCAATACAATCTACAGAATGATTAAAGAAAGGAGGATTTCGATGGAAAATGTACTTGTGCTGTTGAAGCATGTTGAATATTACAAAGCGATGAAAAAAATTTATTTTTATTCTTTTGATGAATCATTATTGGGCAAAAGAATGAGAGAGATGATAATTGATGAAAATAAAAAGAAAAAGGATGAAAATCTTTTGACTGATCTTTGTGAATGTTTTGCTTGGCTGAATGATGATGATGATATCTCAGATGAATTACGTTCAATAATTGTGCCTTGCCTTCTGAAAGCTGCCTCGAAGAAAGATGAAAACGAGGAGACTCAAAAAGAAGAGGAAGTGGCTTTACAGGCGTTGGACAATATTGTGATGTTGGAGGTCAGATTTATTTTTTCATATATTTTTGAATAGTTTTTATTTTTTAAATTAGTTTATCGAACAAAAACTGTATTTGAATGAGATAACAGAAATTATTAAACATCACCAGGAACATCAAAATCTGACACAGCTTGCCTATCAATCAGCTTGGCAGTTTTTAATTGACAGGTTTTTCAGAGATAAAGACTTGGAAATAGTTATTGTGAATGAACTTCATTTTCCGAGAGAGGCTGCAACAGAACTGGAAGAGCTAGTAAAGAGTATGGATTGGAAGAGAAAAGAAGAGGAAGATGGAATAATAGAAGTATTTCTTCTAAGGAGATGGGTCTATAATATTGATTATTACTTTACCTCGTGCAAATTGTGGAACGAAGAACTTGCTGGACTCATTAACAGCGTTGTTCAACTATTTCGAGATTCAAGAGATAATTATCCAGATACAAGCCATCAAAGCCTCTCTTTATTAAGAAGAGCAGCAGAAAAGAGAAATGTGAAAATTGATGCTTTTGAAAAGAAAGGTGTCATAGTTCTGTTTTTTGATGAAATGAAGCAATCAACTTTGGATGATGATATTTTGTGGAATTGCTTGCTTTTCTTTTTGAATATTTCAGAAAGATTGAAAGAAAAGAAGGATAGAGAAACGGACGAAACTAAACGAAAAGAGTTGAAAAGAAAGATATTTGAAAAGATGGAGGAAGATGGATTTGAAGATGTCATAGCTGGCTTTCACAAAGCATTTGATTTTCTTCACAGAATAATTTATCCAAGAATATCGTTAGATGTGTATGATTATTTTGTTAACGTTTAGTCAAATTCTTTTCAATAAAAATTGTGACTCTAAAATTATATTCTCTTTTCTTTTTTATTCATTTCACAAAATTGGAGGAAAACAAGAATTGAATTGTTATTAAAAATATTTTTCTTTCCTTTTACAAAAAAAAAAAAAAAAAAAAAGAAAAATAGAATTTCTTTTCAATAAGTTCCATCAAGAATCTTCATAAAATGGATCATTTCCATCCATCTTCATCAACAAGATTCATTTTGAGCAATGTGTTCAATTGTTCAGTTATTGCCTCTTGAATCCACTGGTCTCCTTTGCTTTTTCTCTTTCGAACTATATTATCAAACAAGAGAAGGCGAAGAAGAAGAACAAAATGTTTATTTTTAAGAAATATAAAAAGACATCAAAGAAGAAATGCTTGTTAAAGAATCCAGTTATCAACACCTTTTGAGTAAAATAAAATAGAAATAAATCAGACGACGAAGAAGAAGAATGAAAATCTTATTCAAAAACTGCTTGGCTGAAACAAGTCAATCTCAATTGAATTTTATCTCTGTTTCTCTTTCTCTTTTGCTCATAAATCTTCATTTGAAATTCATCCAATTTTTGTCTCATTGCACTTCACTTCCATTCCATCCGTCATCTGAAAGTGACTCAATCCCAATTCATCTGAGTTGTGTGTTGCCTTCTTTGTCGAAACGAATGAAGAAGAAGAAGAAGAAGAAAAGGAAGATCACAAATGTTGAAATGAAGACAGATGCTGTGTGAATGTTTGGATGAGTGAAGGAGGGTGTGTGAGTGAAGTCGAAATGGAAGATGAGAATGAGAAGAATGAATGAAATGAATGAAGAACACACAATTTTTGTTGAATATTCTTCGTGTTCAACTGAAAATGTTGCTTCAGAACAAAATCTTTTCTCTCTTCTCTTTTCTTTTCTCTTCTTTTCATATTTGTTTTTTCACATGCTCATTTTCTTTCATCTTTCTTCTTCATATTTTCTTTTCTGAGATGAGATGAAATGAATGGAGATGCGTAGAATATTCCAATTACAGACACGTTAAATATTCAGAAGCGTTTTTTGGTAATTCATCATAACCATTTTCACTTAGAAAAGAAATCACTCCATAAAGGCTTGTTGTGATATCTTCGTGTCCTTCTTCTTCCATCTTTTCAAATATCTTCCTTTTCAACTCTTTTCGTTTTATTTTGGTAGATTCTCCATCGGTCTTTTCTTTCAGTCTTTCCGAAATTGAAAAACAGAATCTCAAACAATGATATACCATATCGTTATTCAATGTTGATGGGTGAATCTCCTCCAGAATAACTTCAACAGCTCTGCTCTTTAATAAGATATCTTCATGCTCAACTCCGATTCTTGCTGCAATTATTAATACACCAACGCATTCATTGCGTATGATTTGATATCTACCCCTTGCTGCTAGAAACACTTGAACAATGCTGCCGATGAGTCCAGCAAGTTCTTCGTTCCACAATTCGCACGAGGTGAAGTAATTATCAATATTATAGAGCCATCTCCTTAAAATATCCACTTTTATTCTTCCATTTTCTTCTTCATTTCTCTTCCAATCCACATTTCTTTTCAGTTCTTCAATTTCTCTTCTTGCTTCTCTTGCGAAATGCAGTTTATTCGTAATCACTTTTTCCAAGCTTTCGCCGCTGTAATATCTGTTCATCAAAAACAGCCAGGCAGACTGATAAGCAAGTCGCGTCAGATTGTGATGTTCCTGGTTATACAGGATAATCTCTTTGATTTCATCCAAGAAAAGATCTCCTTTAAATATCTTATTAAATATAATAATAACATAATAAATGAACCATAAACAATTCAATAAATCAATCAATAAGAAAGTCACACGTTGCGCAACCCAATATTGCTCAAAGCCAACAAAGCCATTTCCACTTCTTTTTGAGTCTCCTCGTTTCCCTCTTTCTTCGAGGCAGCTTTCAGAAGGCAAGGCACAATTATAAAACGTAAATCATCTGAAATGAAGTAGAAATTCAGCAAAGCAAAACATTCACAAAGATCAACCAAAAGCCTTTCGTTCTTTTCTTCTTTTTTCTCTTCTTCTTTAATGATCATTTTCTGAAATCTATCACTCAATAAAGATGTACTAAATTCATAATCATAAAAGTATTTCAGTTTCTTGCAATATCCTGCATTCTTCAACAGCAAGATTGCATTTCCCCATGATAATGTCCTTTCTTCAATCATTTTGTAAATTTTATTGAACAGTTTCCTTGTGAAAACTGTTTTGATATCTTCTTTATTCATTTCATCAATTAATCCATTCATCTCTTCAATTTTCTGCATTTGTTCGCCTTCTCTGCAACGCTCAAGTTCATCGAACAATTCTTCAAAAAACATTCAAAATACAAAAATTTTGTTCAGAATGGTTCAAACCAAATAAAAGAACAAACTTGAAAACCTCTCAGTTCTGGTTGTCATCTGTATTCTGTTTTCAGAATTATCATTTGACAAATTCATTCTGTTTGTTGCAAAAAATATTCAAAAAGAAAGGCAAAGCGTGATTAGAAACAAAATAAAAGATAAATACACACATCGTTTATTATCTCGCAAAATAAAAAAGATTTCAATACAAACTACTTTGTTTTTTGCTTTATAAAAAGAAGTGTTAAAGATATTGCGAAGAAGTCGCAAGGATTGGCTGTATGAAGAAAGATATGGAAATTTTTTGTTGCTTTTTGATCAAACCAAAAGAAATTCAAGATGGTGAAAACGTTATGATTTTTGAATTTTTTTCGGAAATGAAGCAGTTTTTAACAAATTTCGGAGATGTATCAATCAATAACAGCGGAATGGAATCTCTATCATTTTAAAAAAACTAACGGGCAGATAAGTTTATTGTTAAAGAGAAAATGTTATACATATTTCTGGACTTCAATTCTGACAAGAAAAAGGGCAACTGATGTTTGTATGCTCAAAAAATGCTATCTGTTTTTGACATTTACGCATTACACTTTTGTGTAGATGATTCGTGGAACTTTAGAAGATGAAAGAATTCGACAATCAAAAAGTATTGACAATACAAAAGCATTGTGCAGTTGCTTCAAAAGAAAGCGAACTTGAAACGAACCAACAAGTTGAAAGAAAAAGGTGAAAAAGTATCAACCACAAAAGTGGCCAAAATGATTAGATAATGAACAAAAATGAAAATCATTGTGAAGGCAAGCTCCAACGGCAAAGTTTCATCGTTTCACATATTGGTGCTAAAGCAACAAAAGAAGAATCAGACAATGACTTTTATGTTCTAAATCATTGAACACCTTATACAAAAAGAAAGTCATTTTGTGAGATTGAACGGGAAAGAAAGAAAGAGATGCCAGAAGACTCTAATCCTTGAGAGACATCATTGAATACAGCGAGCGTTTTATGATTTTCTATAACTCTAATAAGATTGATCCGACTTCAACAGAAGGAATTTATCTCATCATATGGATTTTCTTTAACCAAAATATGGAGATTGATAAACACATTGATTCTTGTTCTGGAAACATTGTTTGTTCCGATATTATTCCTTTTGAATAATCCAGAGAATCTTTTTAAATTCATTCTTCGATATTTCAACAGAATACAAAAACTTCAACTTTGCCATCTCCTTAATCTTACGTTTTTTTATAGGAAACACTGAATGGAATGAATGATTGTGATGTTGAACATCTTTAGAATTTTCAGTAATGTGTGCATCCAACAAGCAATTAAAGGAGAAAAGAGAAGAGAAATTAGAAAAAAGGAAAAGTATATTTGAAAAACAATTTTATGAAAAAGGAGAAGAGATGTTTGAGAGACCAGTTTGTTGGAGGAAATCGAGGAAATTTACATTTATGGGGAATTGGAAGATCTGCAGAAATGTGAGGATTTGAGAGAGAAAGAAGAGAGATAGAGAGAGAAAGAAGAAGAAGAGGAGGAAGAAGAGAAAGAAGAATGAGAAGAAAGAGGAAAGTGACAAAGAAAAGTATTTGGTAAAAATGAAAGAGAAGAATGCAAAGTTTGTGCTCTCGTGCTCAACTGCTACGAGATCAAAGAGAAGTTTTTTAAAAATTATTTTCAAAAACTGAATAGGGTAATAATTTTATCTCGACCTTTTTTTTTTATCTTGACCTTTTTTTTTAATTAATCATTAACTTTTCCCACAATTTCATATTTTTAAAGATTTTTAAGTATATATATGAATTCAACAGATAAAAATAAATACATTTTGAAACAAACCCAATTTCGCATGGGGGGGAGATGGGGGGGTTTAGCCCCTTCATTGAACTTCTGTGTGGAATTGGAGGGTTACATGGGGCATAAAACCTTTAGTTTGTTTAAAATGTTATTTTTCGATTTTTTTTCATTTCATTTCAATTAAAAAAATAAAAAATTATTATGATCTTAAAAATATTATTAAAAAAATGAAAATATCAACAGAAATAAAATTAAAAGAAGGTCAGAAAAAATTACAGAGAGCAATGTCTTCGCGCAAGTATCGAAAATACAACAGTCGGCTGGAGCGAATGGCTCACATCGTTGTTGATGGAGTTGTTCGTATAACTGATGCTATCAATTCTAAGGAATTTAGTCGCACTGGAATTAAAAATGCAGTTAGAGCGCTGAGAAAAGGAAGGCTGGTTGGAAAAATTGGCAGACCTGCAGCAGTTGTTGGCGAAAAGGAACAAAGAGTGATGGACATTATTCACATTGAAGCAAAGTCTGGAACATGTTTAACGTTAAAAAAAACAAGAGAATTGGTTTGTTTAATTTTTATTAATATATTTTAATCATTTGTTTTTCAGATAGAAAATGTTATAAACGACAACGATGATGAAGACGCACCATTTACTGAAGTTTCAATGTCTGCTACGTACGGCTTTGTCAAGCGTCATCCGGAGCTGAAGACTGGCACGCCGAAGAATCTGGACATTAACAGACTGGCTGTTTCGTGCAGAAGTGTTTTAAAACCCTGGTATAAAACACTCGACGAGCTTCATGAAAAGTTTCATTATAATCCAGCTTTAATTACAAATATCGAAGAATCTTCAACGCGCGTTCCCACAGACTCAAAACGGCTTGTAGTTCATACAGCAGATACAAAAGCAGGTTTTTCGAAGGAACCACAAAGAATGATAAATTCTACATTCGTGGCAGCTGTTGCAGCGGACGGATATGCCTTTCCTTCTGTCATTTTGTGGCCAAGTGCAAAGCTGCCAGAAGAGCTGAAAAGCCTGTTATTACCAACGCTTGAGATATGGGCAAATGAAAGCAGCTGGATGGACAACGTGTGCCTTTAAAGGTATGCTCTCACCGTTCTTCTTCCTTTTGTCATCGAAAGAAGAAAGCGCATGTCACTTGAAAACGAACACATTCTTCTCCTTCTTGATTCTCATGTATCTCGCGCAGATCCATCGATTTGGCGAGAATTCCAAAAACAACAAGTCTACGTTTTAACCTTCGTGCCACACAGCACACACCTCTGTCAACCGCTGGACAGAGGAGTGTTTGCTGTGTTCAAATCTGAACTGACAAACAGATTTGAAGCTTCACATTCCTCTCCATCTTCTTTAAAACGAGCTGCAATAACAGACGTTCTGTCTCACGCTATCCTCACTGTATTCTCTCCTTCTGTAATTCAGAAAGCTTTTGTCTGTAGTGGTGTTCTGTACAATTCTTCTGGGCCAGTTCTTTTGAAACTGCCCGAATCTTCGATTTTCCCTCTTCCATCTCGCAGAAATAGATTCAACTTTTATGGAAAAGTGATAACCGACGAAAATCTATTAGAGAAATGGGAAAATCATTTGAAAATGAATATTGAAAGGATAAATGAAATGGATGAAAAGGAGAATGATGAAGTGAAGACTGTTGTGGATGAAAAGAAAAAAATAAAAAGAAGATTTCTTCATGTCAAAAACGATGATTCTGATGAAGAAAAGAAAGATAATGCATTAAATCGAGCTGAAGGAAAAAGGAAAGTTATCAGAAGAATTAATTCTGATTTTGTTTTCTTTTAATTATGTTGTTTTTTGAATTTTTTTCACTTCATTTTTTTGGGTCAGAATAAAGAAAAAGGGTCAAGATAAAATAGTAACCCTATTGAAGATTATTATATTGTTTTTCGCGTATTTATTGGTTTTTTTCCATTTCCTTGTTAATATTTCCGCTTTTCTCAATTTAAAGTGGAACATTTGTTCTTTTTTTGGATTAAAAATACTTTGCGCTTCCTTATTGAATTTTATAGCTTTTCAGAGTGGAATTATGTGGTAGAAGATTGATTTGATTGATTAATGATTGAATAATGAATTTCTCCTTCTAATTCAGAACTTGAAGAAGCTGCTTTTTATTTTCTTCATCATCCTCTGAAAAAAGTGTAACTTTATTTAAAGCAGCCAAATAATGAAATCCTTCTTCTTTACAACACATTTCAAAAACGAAATATGCTGCCTTTAGCTTATATGGAGCAATATTCTTGCATTTATGAAAAAAACAACTGCTTGTTTCAAACTTTCTCTTCTTTCATATCATAATTAATCAAGCAATCTTCACTAAAAATTTTTGTTTGAATTGAAAATTGAATGCGAAACCATTCTGAAGTAATTGAGTGGAACAAAATTCATAAACAATAAAATATCATCCCATACATAAGCAATAAACTTTATAAATTCAATTTGAACATATTTGTCAATAATACATATCTTTAGTAACAATCATTTAGTTTTTTATTTAATTTTTTTTTTGAAAAACATACCCTTAATTATATTTGTATTGTCAACGCAAATAATAAAATGCTACTGATCAAAAATCGAAATGGAAAAAAAGGTGTCTGACAAGCCGAAAAGCATCGAACAGCGTAAGCAGCTGTACAGCCTGGATGGGATCCGCGGGTTGTGCGGGATGTGCGTTGTGTTCTACCACCTGGTGGGGACTATATACCATTACCAGCCGTACACAAAGATTGTGAATCACGGATACTTGATTGTGGACTTTTTCTATTTGATCACCGGGTTTGTGTTGGGGTATGCGTACGACAAAAAGAAAACGTCACTGTCAGCCTGGAGCTTCGTGAAGAGGCGTTTTGTGCGACTGCAACCACTGGTATTCCTCACTTCGCTGGTGCCAACGTTTTTCTTGCGGTACTTGAATGCACCTTCAATCGGGTGGGTGAATTACGGGGATGTTCCTGTTTTGAACAGGGTGGTACTGCTGATTTTAGCTACACTTAACATTCCAGCACCGAAAAGTCTTGTGTACTCAGCAAACCCGTCGATGTTTCCTCTGAACCCGCCTCAGTGGTTTTTGGTGTTTGCATACATCGGGAACATTCTGTATATAGCGGTGCTGAGGTATTGTCGAACTTCTGTTCTTTGTATGTGTGCTGCGATATCCGCGATGTGCACTGGATACATTACTTTCACATCTGAGTTTGGGTACGTGAACGGAGGATTCCTTCTAAACGATCGGAAGATGGCGCCGTTTGGGATTGTGAGGCTGATGACACCTCTGCTGATCGGGCAGGTGATAAGCAGGGTTTATCAAAAGCAGGAAATGAAGTTGAAAGAAGAGGAAAAGAAGGGAAAGAAGAGCTCAGGGGGAATTAGATTTGCATTCTGGATTGCGAGTGCTTGCCTGATTTTGATGAGCAAAGTTCCGTATCTACGCAAGGAGGGGGAAAGCGCATACAGAAACGCAGCGTTTGACACAGCAGCAGTGACTATTATTGAACCACTGATATTGATGGTGATCATCAACGGATGCCAGCCGAGCCAATGGGAGTGCGACTTGTTCGTGTGGATGGGAAAGATGTCGTATCCGCTTTTCCTGTGCCATCACATTTTTGTAGACTTTATGTTCTGCTGGGTGGCGAACAACAATCTTACGTTTGACTATGTGTGGATCATGTTTGTGGGGATTATTGTGTTGAGTGTTGCTCTTGCGCATTTCTACGAGATTTACTTCAACGAACCTGTGCAGAAGTGGATATCAACACGTCTTCATGTGTAGAGTAAGGCAAAGCATTTTTGAATGAAGTCAACAAAAATCGGGGAAAAAAATGAAATTGACTTGGAAATTATAGCGGCGATACGAATTCATTTCGAATTTTTATGTATTTATATTTTTGTTTTTTGTTTTTTGTTTTTATTAAAACAAACACATTTCCACGTTAAAGCATGAATCAATGCTTTGACTTGAAAGTGAATTGCAAGCAATGACAAATTTAAAACTCATAAAATTTTTTTCACTTTTATTTTTTTCATAATATCTTGAAACTTTTGGATGGTCGTTGGAAAAATAACTCCTTATTGAAAGCGGAAAGGTTTGATTTCGATTCTAAGATAGGAATGTTTTTCGTGCTGCGATATTTCAAGGAAGGAAAACCATTTCTTCAATAAAATATCTGGAAATACAAAAAGGTTTGATTGCAAAAGAGAAATTGAAATGAAAATTACCCTTTTTGTACTTCTTTTTGCGAGACTCACATAATTAGCTTTTTCGAAACATTGCTACTTAAATACTTGTGATATATTTTAAACTCATCTTTCAAAATAATAAGAAAATTATTTCTCTTGCATTTTAATAAATATTCAAAAAAACAAAAAGAATCCAAATATTCAACATAAAAAAATAAGTTCGTAAACACTCCAAAATCAACGAGGAAGATAAATGAAAAAGCTAAAGTCCTAACTGTCATGATTTGTGAATATAATAATCAAAATAATAAAATCCATCAAAATCAAAACTGATTTAATGAATCCAAATCTCTTTGAAACGAAAGAAAACAGGAACAAAACCTATCAAACCAAAAGAGAGACGAAACATTTATCATTTTCACTAATTCACTTGCGGATTCTGGAATGTCTCGAGAAAATGATTGCAAACGAGTGTCATTGGCCAGTTGCAATCCACCAAATGAAAGAAATTTTCTCAAATTGTTCAATTTAAAGCTATCAGTTTCTTTCTCATTTGACGAACAAGCTTCTGCCACTCTATCTATCTCATTCACACTCATGTGAACTTTTCCATTCTTTTTCTTTCTTCTCAGCTTTCTCTTTGCTTCAAAATCCACATGATTCCGTTTTTGCTGCATAAACATGCTGTTCAAACGCATAACCTTTTTTTCTTCCATTTTTAAAGCCTCAAACACTTTTTTCTTTCTTTTTTCTTCATTTTCATTCTTCTGAAAAGATTAAAGCAACACAAACATGAAAAGCTCAGAGAAAGAAGGGAAAAGAAGATGGTGAAAGAAACTGTGCGAAGAAAATGAAGAAAATGAAGATGATGAAGAAAGACGAGATGAAAAAGAATCCTTCAAAGAATTCTGAGTGAAGGTGAAAGGGGAAGGAGAAGGAGGCAGTTGATGAATGCTGAATGGATACAATGCAGACAGCTTCACAGGAAACTTGTTTGTTTGCAACATCCCCAAACACGATTTGTTAGAAGAGAAGGAAGGAGAAGAAGAAGAATTAGCAGAAAATTGATCGAAACAGCATGAAGAGAAATAATCTTTATGTTGAAAAGCAGAAAATTCACCATTCGACTGACAATGGTTAGTTTTATTGCACATCCCTGAAACCAATTTTGAGGCTATTTCTCTTGCTGAAGAGTCAGAAAGAGAGTGGTTGTGATAGCAACAATGATGATATCGGTGACAAGATGTGTTAATGCTTTGCTCATTAACATTAACATTGGCGATCTGCTTGCTGCTGTTTGATGAAGAGGCAGACAAAGGCAATGAAGAAGACAACGATTGCTGTGGAGAACGAATGAACGGTGAAGAATTGCAAGAAGAGTCAGATTGGAAGAAGCTTCGATATTTCGAAGCAGTTGAAGAAGAAGACAGATTTATCAACAGACTTTTTGAGCGAGCAGAAAGAGCTGAAGAAGCAGCAAGGGCTTTTGAAGAAGGAATGAAAGAAGAAACAGCCGGCAGATTTGAAGAAGCCAATGAAACAGAATAGCGCTTCATTGGCGAATCAACAGCTGAAGAGTTGTTCCTCCTCTTGTTCGCATTGCTGGAATTTTCTGCAACGAAAGAGCGTCTCATTGAACTGCACTCGCTGCAATGGCATCTGATTCCAGAAAGAAAGATGGAAAGCGGATGCGAAAGAGAGGAAAGCGAGGAAAGAGAGAAAGAAGAAGGAGAAGGATGAAGAGAAAGAGGGATTGGAGGAAGATGCAGAGCAGAGGATAGAGAATTGTCGTTCGAAAAAGACGGGGAGAGAGAAGATAGAGAAGAAGAAGAAGAAGAAGAAACTTCTTTCTCTGTTAGACAGATCAGATCATCCAAACGCGGGTGTGGAGGAATGATTCCAAGTTCAGATGCACTTTTGTGATAAGAAGAAGAAGAAGAAGAAGAAGAAGAAGAAGAAGAAGAGGAAGAGGAAGAGGAAGAAGAAGAGGAAGAAGAGGAAGAGGAAGAAGAGGAGGAGGAAGGAAGAGAAGAAAAAGGAAGAGATTTTCTTCTTGGACGTTTCGATATCTGAGAAAGAGGCAAAGAAACAGTGGCAGAAGAAGCAGCAGAGTCGAAAGGAGAAGAAATATTTTGAAGGAGAAGAAGAGAAGGAAGAGGAAGAGGAAGAGGAAGAGGAAGAGGAAGAAGGAGTAGAAAAAGAAGAAGGAGAAGAAGAAGACGAAGACGAAGAAGAAGGAAGTGGAGGAGGAAGTGAAGGAAGAATTCTCCACCAGTCTAAAATTCAGTCTGTGCTGAAAAGGTGAGAATTCCAGAGTACACATAATGAAAATTACATCGTCAGTTTCAATCTGTTGCACTATGAAGAAGAATTTATTAAAATGCCTGGGACAAATAAGAAAATCTGACTTCTGAATGAAGATTAAGCGATAAAACGAAGTTGAAAAACTGCTTCTTCATTGTAGATCCGAAGTTTATATTGTTCGAGGGGAATGTTTTTATCGCAGCTCAAGCAATGGATTCAGATCAAAAGGGTTCCGCAACGAATACACAATGTCAAGCAATTGTTTCTGCGATGAGTTTGAGAAGTTTTGAAACAGAGTTTGACCATTTCCAGTCAGGAACCAAATCATAATGGTGTTGAAAAGAAGTGCAAAGGCAATAACTGCTTTTGAAGAATAGGCTGTTCAAAAGCTTATTCACTCTGAAAAAATGTGCATCGGTAACTTTGCTTATGATGAAGGTTTCATCACGTTTCATTTGCTCCAATATTTCTCCTTTCGTTCCCTTTCTCGCTTTTGCACGAGTTCAAATTGTCATCTTCAAACGCAAAAGAATAGCCAATTTTCAATACGCATATTATCTCTCCTCCATTTTGACCTTTAAATGAAACTTTTTTTCAACTGCCTGTTTTAATGATTATCATATTCTTTGCATCTGTTGTGCAGATAAAACAAGATTGAACCATTCCTTCGAAAAGAGCTGTTGGTGGAAAAAATCACAGTCACTCATATGAAGAAAAGTTTTCTCATCCACTTCAAGGAAACCTGATTGATTGTGAGTTCCAATTTCATTAGTGCAAATGCTTCCAAGTCCCGCTTCTGTGTTGCCACCTGATAATGAGATCAATGGATTTCCACTTAAAGTGATTGACGAAACTGAAAACGAATCAATAGTCATGTTTATGAATTTTCCTAATAAGAATAGTTATGCCAGTTCTGAAGAAGGATCCTAAAGAGTTTAAGTTCATTGACACAAAATTAGTGATGACAAAAATGACGAAATTTAAATGGAGTGAAGAGGAAGGGAAGATGGAAGAGAGAACACAAGTTTTGATAATTCTGTTTCAACGCTCACTGTTATCATTGCTGTGTTGGTTTCAGATGCCACGGCAGAAACAGTTCAACCGCTGAGTTCATCATTTCCTCTGATTTTAAGTATCTGTCCAGCAAAGACCAATTCATCGCTCATCATAATCATTCCACTCACAACAACTTTCTTTGTGCCTGTTTGCCTTGTGAGTGAGTGCTTCATTGTCAAACAAGGAAAATGGACAATTTCGCAGAGTGAATGATCAAATGCCTCGTAATTGCTCGCAAAGATTTTTTCAGGGTTGAGGAGATAGATGCAGAGAGGGGTGGCAGTGCTGGTGTTTCCATTGTCGTATCCTCTCACTCTGTCGACTGAGTACAAAGAGGCTGTTACACACGAGATCATTAAAGGATTTTCGATTGCCTGTTGATTGGGAGAAAAGACGAAGATATAGCTCCCCCAATTGGCTGTATTTGAGTCAAAGGAAAAAGAAATCAGATAATTGGGATTATCGTTCATCAATCGAAGGATTCCTCCGCCAAGACCATCCTTTACAGAGTAAAGGTACTCATCGAAATGTTCTCCTTCAACTTAAACTTCATTTTCTTCTTCTGCACATAGCATTTTATATCCTCCATTGCATGAACTTATACTTCCACACATCAAAAATGTGATTGAAATAACTTCCATACTTTCCTTGATCCTTTAAAAAACAAGATATTTGCTGTTTTTTTACCAATTTTTTACTGAACAATACTATAGCTTCATATACACCAAAAATAATTCAAATTCGAAAAAGAATAATTCAATTTCGTAATTAATAATTCGAAATCGAAAATTTATAATTCGATTTCGGAATTAATATTTCAATTTCGAAAATTTATAATTCGATTTCGGAATTAATATTTCAATTTCGAAAATTAATAATTCGATTTCGGAATTAATATTTCAATTTCGAAAATTTATAATTCGATTTCGGAATTAATATTTCAATTTCGAAAATTAATAATTCAAATTCGGAATTAATAATTCGAAATCGAAAAAGAATGATTCGATTTCGTAATTTATTAATTCGATTTCGAAAAAGAATAATTCAATTTCGAAAATGATTATTTCAATTTCGAAATTCATTATAAACTGAAATTTTAAATTTTTCTCGAGAATGGATTACAGAAAAGTTCAAGTTATTTTTTAACCAATCAAATTTTATTACTCATAGAAAACTGTTTTTTTTATTGCAACAATCAATAAATCAATTTTTTGAACTTTTTTTTTCATTTTCGAAAATCATCGCTCAAATAATAATAATTTAATAAAAATTCATTCTATATAATACCCAATCAAAAATTGCAAATAATCAATCACAATTAATTGAAAAATAAAAAACAAGAATTGTTTTTTACCAATAGAAAAAATACTTTTTCTTTGGAAAATACATTAAAATCATCAATTTTTAATATGAAAATGAATTCATTTTAATTTCAAATTAACTTCAATCAATAAATTTTCAATCAAAATGAAAGATAATTTTAAATGAAAATGCGTCATTTTTCAAATATCGATAAACAAAATTTGCTGATGAGATAAAAATAAAAAAAATTTAAAACACCAAACACAACTTATTCATTCCACAAATCAAAAAATTTTACGTTTCGAAATTGAATTATTCTTTTTCGAAATCGAATTAATAAATTACGAAATCGAATCATTCTTTTTCGATTTCGAATTATTAATTCCTATTTTGAATTATTCTTTTTCGATTTTGAATTATTAATTCCGAAATCGAATTATTTTTTTTCGAAATTGAAATATTAATTCCGAATTCGAATTATAAATTTTTGATTTCGAATTATTAATTACGAAATTGAATTATTCTTTTTCGAATTTGAATTATTTTTTTTCGAATTAGAATTATTTTTGGTGTATATGTTAAAAAATTTTTTTCTTAAATATATGCGCATAAATGAAAATTCAAACATGAATTTGTTCATTTTTCATCTCGAGAAAATATTCGGAGCCAGCCTTTGCTTCAATGGAAGTGATGTTATATTCTGAGTATTGCTTAATTCCATTCAAAGAATAAAATTGAAAAAAAAAATCGAGATATAAAGACTTTTAATCATAAAAAACGAGCAACATTCATTTTGATCAAAAAACAATTTTTAAAACTTTTCTATTTCAATTTTTTATTTCTTATAAAGAAGTTCGCAATAAATAAAAACATTTTCATCTTCAACTGATAAAATATCACACAATTCAATAAAATTTTTCATTTTAAAAAAGCTGCAGATTTCAGTTTGTTGATGAAGGAAATTATCCAAAAAGAAAAATTAAAATTGTGAAAAAATAAAATGTGAAACATTTCATTTCTTCAAACATTAACTGAACAGCTAGTAACAGATAATACATAAAAAATATTTTTGTTTTAAAAACAAAAAACGCTCAAAGTTTTGTTGGATCATTTATCAATTCAAAAAAAAAAAGGAAAGGAAAGGAAAAAACGATTTTTGAGTTTAAAAATCAAATCAAAAGAATTTGGTTAAACGTTAACAAAATAATCAGAAAATTTTAATGATAATTCTTCATAATATTTTTCGTTAATAAAAGAAATCACTCCATTGAGGCTTTCAACATTATCTTCATATCCTTCTTCCTCCATCCTTTCAAATATCTTTCTTTTCATTTCTTTTCTTTCCTCCTCTTCCTTTTCATCATCCTTCTTTTCTTTCAATCGCCTTGAAATATTCAAAAAGAAAAGCAAGCAATTCCACAAAATATCATCAACCAAAGTTGATTGCTTCATTTCATCTGAAAACACAACCATTGTGCCTTCCTTATGCAAAACATCAATTTTCACATTTTTATTTCTTGCTGCATCTTTCAAAGAAACAATGCACACATAGTTTGTATCTGGATAATTATCTCTTGATGCTCGAAACACCTGAACAATGCTGCGGATGAGTCCAGCAAGTTCTTCGTTCCACAATGTGGACCAGGCCAAGTAATAATCAACAATATTGATCCATCTCCAGATCACAATCACTTCTTTCGCTTCTGTTTCTCCATTTTCCTCTTCTTTTTTCTTCCAATCCACATTTCTTTTCAGTTCTTCAATTTCTCTTCTTGCTTCTCTTGCGAAATGCAGATCATTCACAATCACTTCTTCCAAGCTTTTGTCATTGTTAAATCTTTTTATCAAAAACTGCCAAGTTGATTGAGAAGAAAGCCTTGTCAGGTTGTAATTTTCTTGATGATACTCGATGATTTCTACTATCTCATTCAAATACAGTTCTTGTTCAATTTCCTTACAAAAATACAAGAAAAACAAATAAATAACTTCAAAAATGAAAAAGAAGTGAACATACGCAATATTGGCTAATGTGACTAAAAGCTATGAAAGCCATTTCCACTTCTTTTTGCGATTCCTCGTTTTCCTCCTTGTTCAATGCAGCTTTCAGAAGGCAAGGCACAATTATTGAAAGCAATTCATCAGGAACGCATTTATAGTGAAGTAAAAGATAACATTCACAAAGATCAGTCAAAAGCTTTTCATCTTTTTTTTTCTCATTTTCATCAATCATCATCTCTCTTATTCTTTTGCTCAATAATGAATCATCAAAAGAATAACATATTAAGCATTTCAATTCCTTGAAACATCCAGCATTCTTCAACAACAAAATTGTGTGTCCCCATGACAATTTCTCTTTTTCAATCATTTGGTGAATTTTGTCGAATAACTCTTTTATAAATATTGATTCAAATTCTTTTTTTTCCATTTCATCAATTAATTCGATCATTTCGTCAATTTTCTGAATTTGTTCAACTTCTCTGCAACGTTCAATCTCATGGAACAATTCTGCAAAGAATATTCAAAAAAACAAAATTTTTGTTCAAAATTGTTCAATCCAAATAAAAGAACAAACTTGAAAACTGCTCGATTCTGGCCGTTTTCACAACATCGTCTTCAGACGTATATTCTTCAGAATAATAATCTTCAGAATAATCATCTTCAGAAATATCCTCATCTGACAAACACATTCTTTTTGTTGCAAAAAATATTCAAAATGAGGGGTAAAGTCTTGTAAATAACAAAATAAAACACAAATACAAGCATAGTTGATTATCTTGCTGTGTTAAAATGATCACAATACAAACTGTTCTGTTTTTGTTATATAAAAACAAGTGCAAAAGAAATAGCGAATAAGCCACAAAAATTGTTTGAATGAGGCAGGAAATGGAAATCTTTTGTTTATTTTTTGATCGTAACCAACATATTATTAAAAAAAATGTTTAAATAAGAAAAAAAAAAGAATTCTTTTTCATCATGAATAGCATATTTCTAATTCATGAATTGAATTAATCGCAAATGCCTTATCAAAGTGAAAAAGAAATTCAGCAGATTGAATGAGCGAACGGAAGATGTTTTTGTTTTTTTGTGGAGAAGAATGAGTCTGAAAACCAAAAACAGATGGTTGTTGAAGGTTCGACATATTTTGTGGATTGCTGCATTTTGAACTCATTTGTCAAAGATCATTGGGTTGCGAAAGATGAAAAGAAATGAAATTCTGAAAATACTAACAAATCGTCTGAACAAAAGAAAAGAAAAGAAAAGTTCTTGAATAAGGAGAACATTCTTGTTGAGTGGCAGAAGATCAAGGTCCAATGCTTCAATTGCTAAATAATCTTGTGCCATGAAGAAAAGGAATAAATTTCAACTCCAATAGAAAAGACGGAATTCTTTAAGTTTGGTGGGAGTGAAACATCAAAAGGAAATTTATTCATTTGATTGGATACTAAAAACAGATTTGTTCATTCAAGGCCGTTTTCATTTCAGTTGAAAAGAGGTTTGGAGAAGAATGAGGAAGACGACTTTTCCATGAGATACACTCCAGCAAGGTTATTCCCCAACAAATGAAAGGGAGAATGGGGTTTTGGAGGAAAGAAAGAAGTACAATCAAATTTCAGTTTCTTTGGAACGAAGAGAACAGCTTCCTTTTTGAACAATACTCAGATAATTCTTTCGTATGCTGCAATCAACCGTTGGTGAGATTGGATGTTTTCAATTCATCTTCAACGATATCTATCAAACATTGACGCATTGTGAAAACAAATTCAGAATGTCAAACAACGTATCGATTTATCATCTTTCTGGATCAATTCCGACTCAAAAGGAGATTTCATTATCAATTAGAATCAACTCATTTCCAGCAAAAATCTGTTTCTGTAATCCTTCCACTTGCCTCTTATGTTTCAAAGGCTATCGGTTTTACTGAAAAAAAACTCTTTCAAAAATTGAGTTTCTCTTCCTCATCATGGCTGATCTAGCTCTTCTGTTGTGTGCAGGCACAGAATGTTAATTTTTCAATTTCTCAACTGTCAAACATCAATTTTTAATGCATCTGAGAAGAATGCAAGCTCGACTTCTTTTTCTTCTTTCATCTCAAGTGAGCACACGAATTCAACAAAGAGAGACGATTGAAAGGAATAGGCAATAATCAAAAGAGGAAGTTCCACTGATGAAGATATTTGATGAAAAGGCTGAAGAAAAGATGATAGCGAAACAAAGAGAAGAAAATGAAGAAGATATTTCTTTCCAGATGATTTTCAGCCACAACAGTTTCAGAAAAGTTATTGAGAAAGTTGATGAACTTTCATCATTTTTCATGATTTTTGCGAAAAGGAGACGTCGAATGGAATGATTGAAGTGTGTTGAATTTTTCATGCAGCGGAAGACTGAAGAAGATGGTTGAGATAATTATAGGTAGAGAAAGATGGGGAAGATGAAGAAGCTGTACATGACAAAGTTTTCGACGATGATGAAGAAGATGGATGGACTTCATCCAAAAAGAAAGGATTGTTGGTGGAGCAGGGGAATTCTGGTTGTTGCACACAATAAATTGAAATTCACTGTTTGAGAAAGAGATGGAAGCGAAGATGGTGCAGAAGAGAAGGGAGAAGATCACACTTTCTATTTGATTGAATTCAACAGACAAAACAAATATTCTGAAATGGTTTCTGATGAGAAAGAAAAAGAAACAGAAGAGTGAAAGAAATCGTGATTTATACTGAAACTTTCTTTGCTTCAGTCCACATGTGACTGTGCTTTGAACGTCAAACTGAAATCACAATCAGTTTGAATGATAAGTTTCAATGCAGGTTCACAAAAATTAAAAGTCAATTGAATGTTTAGTCAGACATCATTCAATTCTGTCTTTTTTTTGCGCTTTTATGCAACTTAAGGAATTCAAGAGTTCACTGAACAAAACTGTTTTGAAGATATGAAAACAACAATAACAAATGCAAATGTGACACTCATTCATAGGGATTTCAAAGCTTTGCATCAACAGAAATGCAAATTGAAACGGAATAGCTGGTTAAATAGTTGAAAAATAATCTGCTTCTTTATTCATTGGGAGTTGTCAAAAATCTATGTTTGTTGAATGGCTTTATTTTCTTTGAACCTCTTGTTAGCTTCTCAAATGATTAAAGGAAATAGAAGGATAGGATGAAAAACATTACAATTTGATATAAGAATACCTTTGATTTGAATGAGAAGTGTATATAATTGTTGAAATCCAATCTATTCGTATCGGACACAAGACGATGATGAAAATGAAGAGGATAGATGAGTACTATTTGTTTTCTTGAAAATGAGATAATGTTTAAAAAGAACAAAATAGAATGAAAAAGTTGATGCTTGTCAGTGTTAAGCATTCTATTAAGAAATAACTAACAAAATCCTTTTTGCTTTGGAATTTGCGAGTTATTCCTTGATGGAACATTCTGTTTTGATTCCCCAAAGAGTTTCATTCTTGCGAATTATCTTTTGAAGCAAAGTGTATTATAACCTTGAATTAATAAAGTGTGTCCTTCAAGGGAAAAACTCTTTGATCCAACTGTGTGAAAGTCTGATAATTGTTCAATCAATAATTTTGAAGATATTCTTTCCATTTCTTTGCATTTTTAATCAACTCAAAATAAATAAATAAACTTTACTTTATTATCCTTTATGGAAAAAAAAAATAAAAAATAAAAAATAAATCAAAAACAGTATTTTCTATATTTATTTATTTATATATTTATTTATTTTATTTATTATTATTTATTATTCCCCCTTTTTATTTGCACTTCTTCATTTCTTCGAGGCAGAACGGGAAGGCCGCACATAACCAGACGAAGCATAACCAGCAGCTATCGAAGAAGAAGGCGAATTGGATCGGCGAGAAGGGCCAGAAAGAGGACGAGAAGAAGAAGAAAAAAAAACAAAAAAGAGGAGGAGGAAGAAGAAGAAGAAGAAAAAGAAAAAGAAAAGGATATAATGAAAAGACAGATTTTGTACAGATGGCTTTTCATTTCCGATATTGCGAATGACAGTTGAAAAAAGAGGAACAATTGAAATTATTTTCCTTTCAATTTGCTTAGCTGCCGATTGATAAGCATTAACACATTGGAAGGTCTGCTCTCTGATCCGAAGTTAAATGAGAGTTATTATAAAAAGAGGAAGAAGAAGTTGAGAAGAAGACGATGGTGAAGAAGAAGAAGGAGAAGAAGAAGGAGGAGGAGGAGAAGGAGAAGAAGACGAGGATGAGGAAGATGAAGATGAAGATGAAGAGGAGGAGGAGGAGGGAGAAGAAGAAGAAAATTGGGATGAGGAGGAAGAGGAAGAGGAAGAGGTAGAGGAAGAAGAAGTCTTGTCAGTTTTGGGATGATGGTGAAGTGAACGGGAAGAAGGAGAAGGAGAAGGAGAAGGAGAAGAAGAAAGAGGAAGAGGAAGAGGAAGAGGAAGAGGAAGAGGAAGAGGAAGAGGAAGAGGAAGAGGAAGAGGAAGAGGAAGAAGAAGAAGAAGATGATGAAACACGTGCTGAATGATCAGAATGCAACACAATAACAGCATTTGCACACTATATTCATTCATCAGCAGATATGAAGAAATAAAGAAAGAAAGAAAGAGAAGCTGAAAGAGAAATGGAATGAAATGAGTTGGATGGAGCTCTTCTGCAGGAAGTTGAACGACAAATGCGAACAAGACTCATCTGAAGAAAATGAAGGCGCAGTGAACAGTTTTTAATTTCATAACATCCAATAGCGGTAAGAGAAGGAAGATTTATTCTGTGCTGTAACATGAGAATTTGATGGTTATTCAAACATCAAATTCTCAAAAAAAGAAGAAGCCGATCTTTTCATCAGCCAAGTTAATATAATATCGTCAATGAAGAGATCGAAGGAGAAGGAGAAGGAGAAAAAAATGTGTTTTCTTCAAAAATGCTGCTTGAAATGGATTGTCTCTGAGAATAGCGCTCAACATGAAAAAAAAGCTGTTGGTTGAAATAGAAAATAGATATAAAAAGAATATAAAAACAATTCGTTTTGCATTGATTATGAAGATTCCTCAAAAGAACACACCTGCCCTCCGCATCGCAAATGCAGAAGATTGTCCAATCACTGTGCTGTCAATCTCCTTTTCCATTGTTTCACAGTGCTTCTTTCTCCATCTTCCTTTATTTTCCACAAAATTTTCCTGCTTTTGATATTATCATCTTCTTTTTTCCTTTAAAAAATGATCTCCGAATATTTTCTTTCCAAGTGCTTGATTAATGTTTCCATTCTTCTTTTTCGCTCTCAACCAAATGCTTTGAAATCAAATTTGTTTTCTTCTCCTTTCCCAATTGCGTGTTAAACACATGCAATTCTCATCTGCTGATTGTATCTCAGCATCCATCACTCTTCTGATGTTCTCCTCAAAAAAACAAAGGAATGGCCATTTGTATAGTTTATCAGAATCTTGCACTCTGAAAAGGCCACAGATGGAAACGTACTCGCTATAAACAAGACCTTTAAAAAATGAATATATCATAATTTTCACATGTTATTTTGGAAAATGAATATCCTTTAAAGATGCTTTTCATAAAAATCATCTCGCACAATTTAATCATCGATGCCTTGAAGTCGCTGTCTCGTGCAACCACACAAAAATTATATTGCTTATTTAGCAAGATATATTTTCCTTCCAACTCTCAACTTGTTAAATTTCCATTCATGTTCAAAGAAAACAATTCGATCAAAGAATCCATAACAGCAAACCAACAAGGATAAAGTGTTCTTTTTCTTTTTCACACTTTGAAAAAAGTTCTTTCATAAAAAGGATTTTATGAGGAAAGATATTATCCAGATAGTTTTGTAAAATTTATAATTGTCATTTATTCTCTGTCTCGATTATTCTTTATATTTGGATTGATAAAAATGTTGATGTTGTCTGAATGATGTATTTTGCAAAAAGTCGAAGGAAATGAGCATCACCGAAAAGTTCACTGGTTTGCATCCATTGCTGCATTTGAATTTCTGGTAATTGCTTTTCTTTCTTTTTTCATAATTTTGAAGCATTGTTTGATGGACTTGAAGAGTGCGATGAGGAGGAACAAATGCAGAAAATCAAGGAAATGAATGAAATGATCAATGAAATGAATAGAGATGAATTCAAATCAGTTTTCACAGAAGAACTATTCAAAAAAATTCACCAAATGATTGAAAAAAAGACATTATCATGGGGAAACGCAATTTTGTTGTTGAAGCATGTTGGATATCGTCAAATGCTGAAATGCTTTTATGATTATGAATTTAGTGCATCTTTATTGAGTGCTCGATTTCAGAAAATGATAATTGATGAAAACGTGAAAAAAGGAGAAAAGAACGAAAAGTTTTTGAAAGATCTTTGTGAATGCTTCTCTTTGCTATATATCTGCTTCATTTCAGATGATTTGCTTTCAATTTGCGCGCCTTGCCTTCTGAAAGTTGCATTGCCCAAAGGGGAAAGTGAAGAAACAAGAAAAGAAATGAAAATGGCGTTATTGGCTTTGAGCAATATTAGGAGCTATGTTTGAGCATTTCTGTTTCATTTTTGAAGTTATTTATTTGTTTTTCTTGTATTCTTATAAGGAAATTGAACAAAAACTGTACTTGAAGGAAATCAAAGAAATCATCAAATATCATCAGGAACATCAGAATCTGACACGGCTTGCCTATCAGTCTGCTTGGCAGTTTTTGATAAAAAGATTATACAACGACAAAAGCTTGGAAGAAGTGATTGTGAATGATCTGCATTTCGCAAGAGAGGCAGCCAAAGAATTGGAAGATCTGTCAAAGTGTGTGGATTTAAAGAGGAAAGAAGAAAGAGCAAAAGAAGCGAAAGAAGTGATTGTGATCTGGAGATGGATGCTAATAATTTATGAGTTCTTTTTCTCATGCACATTGAGAAATGAAGAACTTGCAAAGCTAACAGCCAGCCTTGTTCGTTTATTTCGAGCAGCAAAGGATAAATACCCAGATATAAGCCGATTGTGCATTTTTTCTTTGAAAGATGCATCAGACAAGAAAAATATGGAAATTGATGTTTTGCAGAAGAAAGGTGTCATAGTTCTGTTTTCAGATGAAATGAAGCAATCAACTTTGGATGATGATATTTTGTGGAATTGCTTGCATTTCTTTTTGAATATTTCAGAAAGATTGAAAGAAAAGAAGGATGATGAAACGGAAGAGGAGGAAAGAAAAGAAATGAAAAGAAAGATATTTGAAAGGATGGAGGAAGAAGGATATGAAGATATTGTTGAAAGCCTTAATGGAGTGATTTCTTATATAAAAGAAAAATTCACTGAATTATCAAAATATATAAAAGATTATTTTGTGAATTCTTAACCATATTCTTTTCAATAAAAACAGAAACTCCAAAATGATATTTATTATTTCTTTTTAATTTATTTACAGTTTGGGGAAAAATTATTTCGATAAATTTGAATATATTTTTTATTTCCTTTATCTAAAAAATAAAATAAAATAAAATAAAATTAAATAAAATAAAATAAAATAAAATAAAATAAATAGAATATATTTTCAATTAGTTCCATGCAGAACCTTCGTTGAATGGATCATTGCACTCCATCTTCTTTTTCAAGATTCATTTTTATTTCAATGTGCTCAATTGTTCAGTTTTTGCCTCTTGAAGCCTCCGAACTTTTGAGCTTGTTCTCTTTCTGATTATATTTTCAATGAACAAGAGAAGGCGAAGGAGTAGAATGAAATGGTAATTCTTGAGAAGAATCCAAAAGATATGAAGAAATGAATGTTTGCTGAAGAAGCCAGTTGAAAATATTGATATAACAAAATTATGCAGAAATCAAAATGATGGAGGAGAAAAAGCATGAAAAACTTTTTCACAAAAATCTTATCTGAAAAAGTCAACCAAAATGGAATTCTTTCCCCTTTTATTCTCCTGATTGTCCATTCTTCCAATCAGTCGCAAAAGCTCTCACAATCTTTTCACTTGTTTTTTTTTCCAGAAAAGAATATCTTCTGATGATTCTCTTCCTTCCCTCAGTTGTCATTTGCAATTCTTCCTTCTTCATTTGAGAATTTCTTCATTCCACTTTCAAAACACAACATTCAAATGTTTTTCAAAAAAAAAAAAAAAAAATTTTTTTTTTTTGTTTCCTCCTTTTTTTGTTGTTGCTTCACTTTATTTTGAATGAGTGGATAAATAAAATATGTATTTTTTCACAAAACCTTCAAATGCCTGCGTTTGTGGTCATTCTGTGTAATGAAAAAATGGAAAAGATGCTATTTTGAAATTTCACAATGGAGTGAATCTCATTTCATCGAACAAGAACAAAATAAACAGCAAATTTTTTGAAAAAATGCAAATGCCTAACAAGTTTGCCAACTAATTGTTATCCAAAATGCTTGAGTGGAGTAACACCATTTCCAGCTTGCACGTTCTATTTTATAAAACCATTTTATCAATTTTGTTGAATAATCCTTCAAAGAATACAGAATCGATTTCTTCTTCTTTTTGTTTTTGACATAAGGTTATTTTTCGATTGACACTTTTCACAATGTTGGCACATAATTTTTATGAAATGAAAAAAAGTGAAAAACACATCAAAAAAATTCAAAACTCGAATCAATTACTTTTCTGACTTTTCTTTTTTACATTTTCACATTCAAAGGAGCAAATTTATCACTTGTTTCATCGTTATCATTCTTTATTTTTCTGAATTAACTTTTCACTTTTTTCTCCAACGGTAATTCTTTTTCTACAATGTCCTTTTCATTTTCAACATTTTCTTCAATTCTCATCTTGTACTTTTCTAAATGTTCATCCCATTCATCAAGAAGCTTTTCTTTTGTTATTTCTTTTCCGAAGAAGTCGAAACAATGGAAATGAGAAGGAATGAAGCATTGAGAAGACTGAGGAAGCTTCATAAGCACTGATCCAGATCCATTGCTGAGGACTCCACTGTTAATGAAGGCTTTTTTGATGACTGATGGGGTGAATGCTGTGTGAAGGGCTTGTGGCAACACATCTGCAACAGCTGTTCTTTTTGAAGATGAGGAGGTGGATGATGGAGAACTGTAATTGTTTGATAGCTCTGACTTCAATACTGCAAATACGCCTCTGTCCAGCGGCTGCGATATGTGCGTGGTGTGTGGAACGAAGGTGACGACGTCAATTTCGGCTTCCTTGAACTGTCTCCATATCGCTGGATCTGCCCGCGATGAATGTGAATCCAGGAGAAGAAGGCAACGATGAGTTTCTTTGAGAATTCGCTTTCTTCTGTCAATGATAGCTGGCAGCAGGACTGTTAAGGTGTATTTTTTGAATGCTGTTTTGTCCATCCAGCCGTTTGTGTTTGGCCAAATGTCAAGCGACGGAGTCAACAGTGTTGTCAGTTCTTTCGGAAAATTTGCGCTCGGCCACAGCACGACAGACGGAAGCGAGAAGCCATCAGCAGCTTCTTCAGCAACGTAAGTGGCATTCGGCATCCTTTCGGCAGTCTTTTTGAATCCAGCTTGCTCTTCTGCAGAATGAACAACAACGCCATGTGAAGAAGTGGGAATTCGAAGCGAAGATCCATCGACGTTGAAGATTAATTCCTCTGGATATTTGTTTTCATCGTGTAATGCTTGTAATTCGGTGTGTCACGCCTTAAGGGCTTTCTGCCAAGATGCTGCAAGTCTGTTGATATCAACTTGCTTTGGAAGCGATGACTTCAGTTCCGAATGGTGCTTTATGAATGCGTGAACAATCTTCAGAGTTCCTGTTTGTTTCTTCTTTTCTTCATTTTCTCCTTCTTCTTCACTATCGTTAATTATATTTTCCATCAAAACACAAATAAATATTCAATTTTAATATCAACCACAAACCAGATTATTCGCTTTTCGTAATGTGAGGCTTGTCCCAGATCGTAATTCAATTGTAACTTCTTCTAAGAATTGCTTTTCTTTTTCGCAACTTATAATTGGAGTGAACACAACTTTTGCAATCAGCCAACCGTTTTTCATTGCATTTCCAGAATGTTCCAATGACCACTTGATGCACTGATATAAGTGTTACAAAATACATCATTCAATATTACGATTTTTTTCATTTCAACAAAATAGAAATAAACAACTGTTCCTGTGAAACGTGATGAAGATTTTGTCTTCACGTATATCAGTGTTGATTTTTCACAACAGTGGTATTTTTTATTTTTATTTATTTTATTTATTTAACTATTTTTTATTTTTTATTTTTATTTTTATTTTTTTTTCGAAATACAGATATCGCACAAAATACCGGACAAGATCGATATCTCAATAACCGCAAGAAGAAAAATTCTGATAATTTTCCTCAAAACATATCTTATCAATATTAACTCAGTTGATATACAAAACTTTCAAAACAGCTTCATTTGTACTCGGAAAATTTTTTTGAAATCAAGGAGAAATAGGATTTTGAGTTTCTCCGAGATTTAAATAATAATTTTCTCTGAGCACAAATGAAGCTATTTTGAAAGTCTTGAATGACATGCAAGTTTGTATTGATGAGATATATATTGAGGAAAATTGTCAGAATTATTCCTCTTGCAGTTATTGTGAAATCGATATTGTCCGGTGTTTTGTGCGATATCTGTAATAATTGATAAAAATTTTTTTATAAAAAAATAATGATTATAATGATGATAATAATGATAATTACCAAATTAAAAAATAATAAAATTTAAATTAAAAAAATAAATGAACAAATGCAGATTGTGCACAAAATATAGGACTGAATAGATTTCTCTATGACTACAAAAGATATAATTCTGATATATTTCCTCAAAAAACATATCTTTACAATACTAACAAATTTTGTCTGTCAAACTTTCATTTTTGAGTCATTTGAATATTTCTCAAATAAAACAGTCAAAACCGGATATAATCACATCAGTTTTTGCACAACTTTTTGTGACTATATCCGATTGTGATTATATCTGATGATGCTTTACACAGAAAAAAATGAAAAATTAATTTATAAAAAAAATTAATTTTGGGTCAAATTTTTAATTTTTAAAAATTCTTCATATAAACGCATTTTTCACTTGCGAAATGGGCATAGGTCTAAATGCGCTACTTTTGCAAATTGCGTTTTTCAACCCTCAAATTATAATGAATTGATAGATAATAATTATTAAAAAACTTTTTATGGACCGATTTTTAAAAAAAATTTTTTCTTGTTGAAAAAAATGATTTTTGAAAAATGACCCATAAAAACATGAATTTCATTGAAAAAAATTCAAATTTTAAAAAGAAAACGTGATTTTTTGACATCCAATGCGTTTTTATTATAATATAAATTTATTTTATATGTAAGTTTTCATCACCGAAATATAGATTGTAAATAAAAAATTTAATTAAATATCTTTGATCTAACCCACAATAAATTTATTTATTATATGAAAAGTAAAATATGCTTTTTGAGCAGAAATCGAACTCAAAAGTTTGTGATTCGTTCACTTTTATATGTAAATATAAGTATATTATTATATGCGCACTAGTGTTAATTGAAAACAGCTCCTTTTTTCAAACAGATAATCATATTTTATTTCGCTTGAATGTTTTGAAGCTGCAAAATTTAAATTTCAAATTAGGTTGAAATAGCTCGAAAAATATTAGCAAAACTTCATGACGAATAAAAATTGATATATATATTTAATTCTTTGAAAAACTGACATATATTAACATTTTTATTACTATTAATTCAGAATTCATCTTTTTAAATGCATTGAAACAAGAAATTATTTGGTTTTATAAATTTAAAAAGGTTTCCAAATCATTTTGAATTGAGAATAATTGAGAACTTGTTTGAAATAAGTCATTTTTTTATTCTTTTCATATTTTCGTTGATAATTACATGTTACAGATTTAAATAGAAAAGTTTTTATTTAAAACAATGAAAAGCGAGTTTAGGTGTTTTTTTTATTTTTAATTTTGATATTGTTTTTGAAATAATTCTAAAATGTTTTTTTCATATATATAAAAATCATTTCTTTCTCAAAATTGAAAATAAAACAAAAATCGAAAATGAATGAAATATTTAAAAACATGCAGCTCTTTCAAAACTATTAAAAACATCAACAACATTGTATTTTGCAACAAAAAAATAAGTTTATTGCAGTTTTTGCAAAGTGAAGAAGTCTCAATAAATAATGTTAAATGTTTTCTGTTTCAATTCTAATTCTTTCTCCACTTATTGTTATTCCACCTTCTGGCAATTAATAGATTGTTGTGTCTTTCCTCAAAACAGAACTCTTCACAGCATCAACAAGAGATCCACCCATCTGCACATCTCTTCTTCCTCATTCGTTTTCCAATTGATTTTCTTTTCTCCACCTTCACCTCTTTCTCCATCAAACAAGCATGCCTCAAGCTGCACTTTTCTGCATCCTTTCATCTCCATCGCGCTTCCTTTCCCATTCATATTCACACATTTCGTAAACGAGCAATTAGCCACTCGTATCTCTTCTTCTGCTTCATTAATCACTGTCACACATCCATACGTCAACAGCGAAATATTCTCAAAGCTCATTTCTTTCATCTCAAACTCTGCTTTCCCTCCAACAACAATAGCTGCATCTCCTTCGCACATCACATTCCATATGTTTGTTTCTCTCATCAACACTTTCGACTCTTCACACAATACAATCAATGGCGCTCTCAGATGCAAACAGCTGAATTCCATTTCCCGCATTTTCAATTCTCCGCTTTCCACACTCACAATCGTGTTGTCCAACTTCAGCTCAACAGCAGATGAAATAAACTCACAACTTCGCATCTCCATTGAGCCATTTTTCACTTTCAAAAGAACTTGTGACTTGCCTCAAACATCTCTCCAAACTCAAATTAGTATCTTTCCACTGCACTCTCATTCACAAACTTCATGATGCTGTCCTCCTCAGACGTTTTTTCTATTTTCCCCTCAAAATGCACTGTCGCCTTCACCATCCGCATCGACACCATCCTCACATCCCCAATCATACATTCCCTTCCCATTATTCCTTATCCATCAATCCACAGCACATTCATCATTGTAGGTTGAATGTATTGCACAGCATTTCCAATGTTCTCACACGGACTGGTCTGTGCTACACACTGCCTGTTGCCACCACCATTCACACACACACACACACACACACACACACACACACACACACACACACACACACACACACACACACACACACCTGTGCTGAATTAAAGAATGTGATCAGAGGGATCAGATCAACATTAACTTTCCCTTCTCCATTGCTCCCACATATCGAGTTCTCCCCTTCAGCGCCTCCTGGCTGAAGTCCAATCCAAACAGTCTTTCATTCAACTGTAACTCAATCGAGTCACATCAGATGAACACATCCTTCACCACAAACACATAATTCATCATGAATCGGATGTACTCCAATCTCAGCCCAAGTGGTGGCATTTCCGTGTTAATGTGCTCCACATTCGGATCAAGTGCATCAATCATCATCCCTCCTCCCTTTCCATTGGCTGTTGAGCACACACTGATCCCAAACGAACACCCACTCACTTTCACCTCCGAATCTCCTCTCTTCATCAGAATCTTCATCCCTATGCGTTTTGTGCTTCTCACGCTCACACACTTCGTCAACACACACACTTCCATCACAAATCCATCAACAATCAGTTCTCCCCCCTCAATGTTTATCACATTATATGATCTTTCCACTGATCAATGCCCCACTTTTAAATGAAACTGAACAGTTCATCACACTGAGTGTTGATGTTGAATGGATGAATGCACTTCTCCTTGAATTCAAGTGACCTTTCACAACAAATGAAAGTCTCCTCATTATCAGCGAACTCGAACATCCAACAAGTCATTCTTGTGTGAATGATTTTTCATCATTCACTTCCACATTGCCTCCAATCGCATCCACAAACACACAATCAAATCCATTGTTCACTTTTGCTTCTGAATGGAATGCACATCCACTTATCACCAAATCTCCACCTTTGTTGGAAATAATTGTTTTTGCTGAATTGTCAAATCCAGATGTCAGTTGCAATTGGGTATTCCTCAATTCAAGGTGAATATCATTTTCCATGAAATATTCCAGTTGGCCTCCAACTGCCTTTTCAAAATTCAATATTGCTTTTGTATCTTCCTCTCCCATCTTCACACCCTTTTTGATCTGATAATTGGACACATTGAAAGAATCTCGAATTGTTGTTGATCCTTCAATTTGAATTGTTTTCATTCCAGTCCCAATTTCCATGTTTTCCATCCCTTTCCACATTGTTTTGCATGGCTCTTCCTCACTTCCACATCTTGCAACATCAAATCCACTCGATGAGATAAATATTTCAATTGAGCTAAATGTAATCAGAAACATGAACAAATCCTTGTCCGTATGAAAGTTATCACTCCCCACAAACAAATTGCAATCATTTGTCATTGAGGAATAATCAAACTTGAATGAGTCATTTGTCACAGAAGAATTAAAATCCTTACCCAAAATAAACATATTCTTTCCAATGGCTGCTTTGTTGTTTGCAAACGAGACGTTTTCTAAAAGAAATGGCTTCTCATTCAAACAATTTTCACAATCCAAATACAGAAATCCTCCTTTTCCATTGCTCGATGAAAGTGAACACGATGATGCATTTGATGATTTTATCACTAAATCTTTATTCCCTTGCAATGTCACTCTTACAACTCCTCCCTCAAAACTTCCTGTGTTCACAACGTTTGAAAAGTTGCTGTTTTCAAAAAAAGCAGAAGCTAATACCAATGGAGATTTGATGAATGATAGCCCTGCAAAACTTCATCTTTTGATTGTGAAACTTCAACTGGTTGTTGTTATTCATGAAATTTGAACAATATTCTTTGTTAATTTAGCATTAAATGTGTATTATATACATTGAAGATGTTCACTTGATAAGATCAAGGATTTAATGATTAGAACATATTGATTTGGGATGTGATGTTGATGCAATTAATGTAAATATCGTTTCTCACTTTTGCTGTGTTTGCATTGAACTTCATTTCAACAAATCCAGATTCGAATCTCCTCTTTTTTGCTGACAAATACACTTCTCCTCCATTTCTTGTGAAGTAGTTGTTGCTTCAATAAATATCTTCTTGCATTTAACATTCTACATTGATTCAGTAAAAAATAATTAAAAAAATAATGAAAATCGTTAAAATATTCTGTAAATACGTTAATTTATATGAAATTCATACTTTCATAAGTATCAACAAAGCTTTTTTATTCATTGGCACCAAAGCTTAATAATAAAATCCTTGTACTGCATGCAAATAATCTTCCTTAAAATCATAAACAAAATTCATAAAAATTAAAACCATATATTGATAACAATTCATCGCACACTTTTATAATATTTCTAAACATTTGATTTGTCTTATGTGCGCAAGCGGAGGTTCAATTCACGACGAAAGAAACTAATTTCTTATTTTTTGGATATTAAAAATTTAATTGTGGGATGGATCAAAATATTTAAATTTTTTAATTTATTTTTTTTTAAGTTTTATTTCTCAATATTTTATTATTAAAATAGGACAATATAATAATAAATAACATTTCATCTACTTTTTATTTCATAATTATCTTATTTTATTTATTTTTTGAAAAATTACTCATATTTATGGGTCATTTTTAATAATAGTTTTTTTGCGAGAAACATAAAGTTTTGCGAAAAATCGGTACATACAAAAGTTTTTAAATAATTTTTACTTTTTTAACATCAAAAAATTAATGTTTAAAAACAAGAATTGCAAAAGGGACGCAGTTACACCTATGCCTTCAGATTGTAAACTGCTGTTGTGTTGTCTGATCGAACAAGCAGATTTCTTATTCCTTGATTTCGAATGGAATTTGAGAAATGCGCGATGGCTTGATTTATTGCAAATAACTCTCTGTAGTTTGAACTTTGGTTTCTAACTGGATATGGAAGAGGTTTGTGAAAGTCCAGCATTTGGTTGTTGACTTTTAGTGTTGCGCCTATGGCAAACCCTGATGCATCTGTCGTAAGAATTGCTTCTGGTCGAAACACTGGATTCAATTTCCTTGGTTGGTTCACTTTCAGCCTTTCGCTCCACTTCCTGAGGCAAATTGTTATCGATGCATTCACGTGCATTTTTCCTTGCCATCCAATCAGACTCAAAGCTTTGTTTAGGAGTTTGTACAGTTGTGACAAATTCAGGGAGGCTTCTTGATACACGAATCTGGTTGCATTCAGTTTCCCTATCAACGAGGCAAACTTCTTTATCGAAACAATTCTGTTGTTCTGGGAAATCCTCCTCCATTTCTTGCACTCTTTCATCAGCTCAGTTTTCTTCGATTCCTCTATCTGTACCACAAACTGATTGGTATCCCATTGGAAGCCCAAAAATTTGAACTGCTGACTTGGAACTAAATGGCATTTTTCTGAATTGACCAATGGTCCCAATTTGTTGAACATCGAAAGAGTTTTCTTCACAATAATATTGAGTTCCTGTGGGTCTTGATGAAGAAGAACGATATCATCAAGGAATGCAATGGCTCTCACGTTCCATTCCTCCCTCATGAACTTCAGAACTTTCCTCATCACTTTTGTGCACGTTCGATGCACATCTTTGTGTCCGAAAGGCATTCCGTGGAAAGCGTAGTATTTTCCTTTGAAAACGAACGAAAGGAATGGCATTAATTCTTCGCTGACTTTTATAAGATAATAAGCTTGGCTCAAGTCCAATGTGACTGCGTAATCCTTTTCTTGAATAATTTTCTCCACAGTTCTGTGGTCTTCTTGCTTGTAATTAATCGTCTTGATTGCATTGTTGAGTCTTCGGCAATCCACGATTTACCTCCAGCCACCATCTTTCTTTCTGATTACAAACACTGGATTCAAATGCTTCACATCCTTCTCCTGAATCGGCTTGATGATATTTGTTTCGAGTTGCTTCTTGATCATCTCTGAAAAGGCTTGTTGGGCTTCTTGACTCTGGTGCTCCAAAGGGTTGAATACTCCTGTTTTCTTGAGTGATTCCTTCGCAGCTTTGCTCCTCCAAACAGTGATTTCTCCTTTCCCAATAATTCGTGCTCCTCCAATTTTTTCCCATTCTTCTCGAAATAAACAAGTTCTTCCTCCAACCATTGCCTCTTGTCGGACTTCTGTGGGCTGCAGAATGCTGTTCGTTTCTTCTATTGGAATTTTCGCTCCCCTGATTGTCTTCTTGAAGCGAAACCTGAAGTTTTTGATCGCAGTCGGATTTGGTTTTGTTGTCTTGACAACCGGGGAGCTGCTTGAAAAAATCTGTGGCTTACTGATCTTCTTGTTGGAATAGTTCTGGATCTTATCGAACTTCTTCTCATTGGCCAACTCGTTGTTTGCAGCTTGAATTGTTGACTCTTTTCTGTTTTTCTCCATTCTTCCAGAACTTCTGATTGCCTTTGAGTAAAAAGACTTGTAGCTGAGCTCTCCTTCATCTGTGCAGCTGCCCTAAAGCCTAATCTTCCTAAAATTCTTACAAATCTTGCTTTTTTCAGCGCTTTTGAAACTAACAAAATTGCATCTGCAATTGATCCTTTTTCGTCATCTTTTCCTTTTAATTTCGCATGTGTGTAAAGCAGATTTTTAATGGCCGGATATAGAAAAGCTAGAGTTCGCTGGCCTGCCTTATCCAATGCGTCGTTCATCCAATTATCTGTTCTCGAAGCTGCAGGAGGGGCCTTTGGCAGTAATGGACTTAAATCATCTTCCTTCAGGTCAATAAAAAGATCTTCCAAATATCTTTCTGGAAAATCCATATCATATAAGCTGCAATCCGGATCTCTGAGAAATATTGTTTTTAAACTATTTTCCAGAAGCAAACTATCCTCGCCATGGCTTTCTTTGGCTTCTGGAGCTCCCGGGATCTGTTGGAAAAATTCAGAACAAGAATAAGAAATCATACTCGAAAACGTCTCTCCCGGAGGTCCATCTGACATCATTGATGTGGCAGAATTCAACGCGGGTCCAGTGCTGAGTGGAGAGCTAGGGAGCATTCTTTTTTTTCAGATTCGCCGTGACTGACCGTTAAGTGATACTCTCAGATCGAAGAGAAGAAAGTGAATGAATGTTTTCTTGTAAATCAAAATGCTCGCGTTTCGATTCATGTTAGAATTCATTAATATTTCAAAACGATTCATTTTTCAATACATAGAATAATGATCACAATATTTTGAAACACTTCATAAAAATGCTTTAAAAACGAAATACACAACACAATGTTTAATGTTGACGTGTTTTTGATTTAAACCTTCAAAACATTGTTTTATGATAAAAGCAAGACTTTCAGGCCACAATTAAAAAACTTTGGTTTTTCTAAAAAACCCTGCCTTTAATTTAAAATTTCTGGGGAATCTTGAAATAAACTGTTTATTTTGATATAAATTTTTATTTCACATTTTATCTTCTGATGCCCTATTTTTTGAGTTAGTGTTGTTGCAGCTATCGAGGAAAATTTGCTGGAGGTGGATAGTGTGAATCCCACTCTGCTCAGAGGTCTTCTGATATTCTGAAATACATAATTCAGGTACGACTCGAGTCCAGACTGAAGAATGCTCAAGTTAATAATTATTGATCGGCTGAGCCCATAAAATGGAGCTCTGTTTCTAATAGAAAGAAGAGTTGTATTTTTATTATTTCTCGAAAATAAGGAAGATAAAGCTTTTAAATCAAAAGATAAAGAAAGAAAAATAGATAAAGAAATATATCATTTCAAACAAAAAGACAAAACGATTCTTTTGTCGTTCCTCACTTTTGAAATAATATGAACATCATAATTAAATCAGAATAACTTTCGGATAAACATTATTTTAATAATTATTCAAGAAAATCAATCTGAATAGAAAATCTGAATGAAAATGATAACATCCATTTCTTAATACTCATTTCATAGATTTTGTCACATTTTCTTACAGATGTGTGCATTCATTGGGCTGAATTGTTCTTGAAGATTATGTTGACCAATTTCCTTTTCATGATAAGAATAAAAAGAAAAGCTATTGTGGTTATTCTTCTTATCTCCATCAATTTTCAACACTTATCTGAAGCTTCCAAAACAAGATTCTTTATCCAAGGTGATATTATTTACTGTTTATTTTTAGAGTTTATTCTTATAACTTCACAAAACATTTTAAAAACAAGAAATATCTCATTTTTATTTTATAGACTTTTCCAGAATGTTATGCAAAGAAAAACTGTTCAAAATTGATTGGAAAGAATATGGTGGAAGAATGATGATATTTTTGAAATACAAAAAAGAAAAGATGATGATGATGATAAAAAGAAAGATTGAATAAAAAACTCTTTCAATCAAAGTGAAATAATAGTGATGATGAAAATTGTTAAAAAAATGAATAATAGTGAAACAATGAATGAATTTCTTTAATCATTCATTGTTGAACATTTCAAGAAAGAAATTTGAAAATTAACTTGATTTGTTAATAAAACACAGAAAATGTCCACTTCCTTCTCATTGAAGAATATTCAACAAACAACAACAATAAAAGACGAGAATGGATTTGTTCACACAAGGCTTTTTAACTGAAGAACATTGAACGAAATGAAATGAAAGGAAAGGAAAAAAAAGAATCAAAAGATGAGATGAAAATGGAAACACAACGAATTTTAAAAATGAAGTGTTATGATAGGAGTTACATCTGTATGGAATAGAAAGTGAATATAAACCTGAATAATATCAAAAGTGAAATATAAATATATAATTATGATATTCATGCAACCAAAGAGATCGATGGCAGCTATTTTCCAATGCCTCATCGAATATTTTTGAAATATCAATCGCACAATTTGACCAAATTGCACCAATTGCACCAAGATTCAGCAAGCTTCATTTTTTTGATCGAAAATCGAAGGACGAAATGTTAATTTTTTATTTCGCACATTTTGATGAGATATTTTTCTCTCAGTTTCATCCTGCTTTTATAATTCTCTTCATCCATTTCTTCACTTTCGCCAAACTCGGTCTGTCATTTGGCTCATCTCCCCACATCTTCTCCATCAGCTCAACCAATTCTTCCCCTTCGATTCCTTCTGTTAGCGGTCTCACTCCATCCCTCATCATCTCCTGCGCTTCCTCTGTATCACACTCGCTCAACGGCTCTTCCCCTGTTGTCATTTCATGCAGAATCAGTCCAAGTGCGAAAACAACAGCTTTTCCAATTCCCTCATCTTCATTTCCCACTTCTGGTGCACTCCATCGCTTTGCTTCTTCCTTCTCCTTTTCATCCTCCAATTCCTCTGTCAAAACAAATATTTCATTATTTCCTTCTTCAACAAAGATCGTATATGGACACAATTGTTTCCCCATCATTTCCACCCTTTCGTCTTCAACTGAAATCAAATGCTCAAACAGCTCTGCCACGGCCAACACCACCTCCTTCCCATCAACAACATCCATAGCTCTTGTGCCCAGTGTGAAATCCCCCTCAACCGAATGAATCACTGAATGCAACGTTTTCAGGTTCTTTTTCTCTTTTTCTCGGAATGGCTTCTTTGCCGATATAACTTTCAATGAATGTTGTTGTAACACCCCTGAAACTGAAACATCCTCAGATCTTGGAGGTGGAAACCCAAAAACAGACAAATCATTTTCATTCAGGATCTCATCATCATCATTATCATCATTATCGTAATTGCTTGTTGTTGGAGATTCAGATGAGTATTCTTCATCCTCGATCAATAACGGAATTTGGCTCGTCATCCCTTCCAGCAAAGTCGATGGCATCTCGATCATCTCAAAACTTTCTCCGCTCTTCTCTCGCTTATTTATCGTTGTTCCTTCTTTATATCCCATTTTCTCTATTTTCTCAACAACTTCATTCAATTTCTTTCGATGAATCACAACTGACACAACAAATACAAATACAAATATCAAAAACAGTGCTGCCATTACAACAATAACAATCACACTCCATTCATTGCTTTTTCCTGCTTTGTTGATATTGTCATCTCCTTTTTCAGTGTTACGCCCTCCTTTTTCTATTTCACGCTCTCTCTCTTCTATGTCACGCTCTCTCTCTTCTATTTCACGCTCTCTCTCTTCTATTTCACGCTCTCTCTCTTCTATTTCATGCTCTCCTTTTGATTGCGATTCACTCTTGTTCACCACCACAATTCCATTCGAACAAGATGTTTTTCCTTTTCCAAACACAATGCACACACTCACTTCTGTTTTCTTCTCCATCACTTTCAACACTTCAGATGAGATAACCGAATGCACCTCATTCTCCGATATATACCCATCTTCTGCAATGTTGTTTGTGTGAGAAAGCTCAACATCTCCATCCTTCATGCTTATCTTCACTGACAGATTGCATGGAAGAAGCAGCTTCCCATGAATGATCAGTTCCATTTCTCCTGTTGGCTGTGTTGTGTTCTTCACTTCTTCCAAGATAGGGATGAAAAAGGATGATGTTCTTTCACTCGCTATCCCTCCCAATTCGCATCCTTCGTCCAATATCCACAATGATGTGTTTTTCTCAATTCCATCTCCCCCTTTCACACTCACAACATCCAACTCCCCATTCCCTTCACAAATCACATTCCTTCGAGCTGATGGATATCCTTCAATAGATGGGTTGTTGTTCTCAAATTCTCCTTTTTCGATCTTCACACTCCCTCCATTCACCCACAGCCCACCTGCCTTGCTATTTCTGATTGTTGTTTCCCTCATCTCCACATTGCTCTTCTCAATATCAACCAATGACCCATTCCACTTGCATAATCCCTCTTTTATCTTGTTTCCTTCATTGATTGCCTCTGTTTCTTTTTCTCCATCAAACACACATATCTTAATCCTCACATTCTTGGAATTCCTGATCTGCATCATGCTTCCCTTATCAACCGAATTCCCACATTTCCCAAATGAGCAGTTCAATACACTCACCCCTTGTTCAGCTTCTTCCATCTCAATGGCACACCCATTCGTCAGCAGAGTCACATTCTCAACCGTCATCTCTTTCATCTCCACTTTCGCTTTTCCCCTAACACTCACAACATCTCCCTCACATTCGATATTCGACATTCTTGTTTCAAGCAATGTCACATCCGATTCTTTGTTGAATAAAAGCACAGATCTTGTTGAATGAATATCTCTTATTATTGTTTCCGATATCCTCAGCTCTCCACTTTCCACGCTCGCAATTGAACTGTTCAACTTCAGTTTATCAGAAGAAGAGATGAACTTGCATTCTTGAATTTTTGTTGTTCCGTTCATCACTTTCATGAGACAATTGTGAGAAGCCTCAAATGAATCTTCAAACTGAAATGAGCATCTCTCAATTGAGCTTTTATTTATTAATTCCATGATGCAATCCTTCTCTGCTGATTTCTCTATCTTCGATTTCAACCGAACAATCCCCTGCGTCTTTTTCAATGAATTCACAACCAGATCCCCGATGGAGCATTCGCCCGAAACAACTCCTTCTCCATCAATCAGAATCGCATTCATTACTCCTTCCTGAATGTGATCAACTCCACAGTTGATGCTCATGCATGGATAGCTCTGAGCCCCGCATCGTCTGCTATCACTCCCTGTTCCATTCACAAACACTTGAAGCCCATAAAAATAGGTGATTAGCGGAATCAGATCAACATCAATCTCATTGATTGCATCCCTCCCACAGATGGAGTTGTTTGAGTTCAACGACTCCTGGGTGTAGTTCAAAGCAAACAGCGTTTCGCTGATCTGGTGCTCAATCGAATGACATCTGACGAACATGTTTTTCCCCACATGTGCCTCATTCATAGCAAACAGAATATTCGCAACTTTAAAATTTAGAGGCGGGAAGTTAAATACATCAGCATAATTGGTATTCGAGTCTGCTCCATCAATAAACAGTCCTCCTCCTCGCCCTGTTTCAGTCGAGCATTTGCACATCGAAAATGAGCTGTCATTCACTTTCAAAGCTGATTCTCCACTCTTCAGCACCACTCTCATTCCTCCTCCTTCTGTGCTCAAATCGCTCCTGCATATGGACATTGTGCATTCTTCTATCGTGCAATCTATCGCATTCTCAAACGATCCCAATTCAATAACGCTTGCACTGCTTCCTTCGTTCTTGATGGTTTCAAATGAACACCCAACAAAACTCAAAACCGGTCTGTTCCCATTTGAAAAACCCTTCTTTTCTCCGTTCGTCTGATTTTCCTCTTCTGTCATCGAAATCAGGCTGTTTGCTGTCAAAGTGGCTGATGAAATGTTCACATTCCGAATCGTCACCTGGCTCGCACTTGGGCTGAATGTTATGAACCCTTTCAATTCGTTGATCTTATTCAACGTGCAGCTCTGAATTGCTGCGCTCCCTCCGTTCACTTTTATCACGCAATATGCAAAACTTTCAACCGTCCCACTCGATGACCCAAATGAGCAGTCTGTGACTGACAATACTGTATTTGTTCCTGACGATTCAATGAATACTGCATGATGAGTGATTATGCTGGGTTTTGTGAATGATAAATTGAAAAATGACAGACTCACACTCGACGATATCATTGCACCACTGCTGACAGCATTCCCATCTTCATCAGTAATTGTCACGCTTGTCCCTTTCTTTGTTCCTTTTATCACAACTACTGGTGCTTCTGAATCTGGCAAAGTTGGCAACGAAGACAAGAATGATATCGGATGGCTCAGCGATCCTGAATCCCCAATGCTGATCTGGCATTCGCCTTTTCCAAGTGGCTCATATCTCAGTGATATCAAGTGGTCAATCGATGAGCATGGTGCTTCAGAAAACCCACAACCACTGAAGTCTCCTCCTTTCTCAACTGAAACAAACCCTTCCCCACTCCAGTTCCTCCACAAATACACAACCAATGGAATCACATATCCCTCCTCTCCTGTTGTCATCCTCTCCCAGCCACACAACCCATCCAATGACTTCTCATCACTTGCACTCAACCCCCATTTCAGTTGTTCGTTCGACATAACCTCGTCCAGCTCATTTCCCGATATGAACACTTTCTTCCCTTTCCAAGCATTGCACCTGCTGAATGTCACTCCTTCCATCTTAAATGATCCCATTGTATCTGCCAATCGAACAAACATCCCTCCTCCCATTCCTCTTCCTTTCTGCAAGTTGTCTTCTGCTGGCACCTGGCATCCCGTGAACGTTACGCTTTTAATCTCCAAACTTCCTCCTTTCTCAGCTGAAATCATCATCCCTCCTCCTTTCATCCCACCTCCACCTGTGCATGTTGTTGAAATGTTGCAGTTATCCACAACTGCGCTTTCTCCTTCTTTTATCCCAGCACTGATGCATCCTCCTCCTTCTACGCTCCCACCTTCCACCGTCACTCCACTCACTCTGCTGTTCTTGATGTCCAATTTCTCTCCATTTGTAATCGTTATTGGAGACTTCCCATTCATCGTCAATGTTTCTGCATTTTCCATCATCAATCCATCCACAATCAGTTCTCCTCCCTCAATGTTCAGGATGTTGTATCCAATCTTTTCATCAGCTAATGCATCCCTTGAAAACGTGACAGAACAGCTTGTTATCGTAATCGTTGATGATGAGGAGTGGATGAATGCAGTCCTCCTTCCATTTATTTCCTTGTTCATCACAAATGCCAAATTCGTCATTTCAAACGATTTTGTGCACTCAATAAGCCCATTTTGGTTCAATTCCCCTCCATCCTTTACCTCAACTTTCATCTTCTCTCCTGCTTGTATTTCTTTCCCTGTCAAACTCACATCAAATGAAAGCACTTTCATTTCACTTTTAATTGATGATTCAGAAGAAACCTCAACTTTCTGCATGTTTTCCTGAACTCGACTGATCACACAATAGTCAATTGTCAGACACCCAAACTTCTCAAATCCACAAGAACTGTGATCCAATGCCACCTCTCCTTTCCCATCGACAGTCAACTTCGATCCGATTGAGAACAAATACACAAACAGCGGAATCACTTTCTCATCTTTCCCATCCTCGCTCCCGCAAAACTTCAATTCATCCGATGGAATAGCGCTTTTCTCAAAAAATTTAAATGAGTTTGCATTCACCTTTGACTCAAGAAAAATCCCAGAATCGCAGCAAACAAACACATCCTTTCCATATTTCGCTTTGTTTGCTGTATCTTCCGAAAACTTAACTCCTGATCCAATCGCCAACTTGCTCTTCCAGCTCAGCACCTCCACCATCATTCCTCCGCCTTTCCCTTCAGTATCTTCCTCTTTGTATGCCTCACACCCATCGATCTCACAACTCCCATTCACAACAACACTTCCTTCTCCTTTCATACTCACACATATCCCTCCTCCTTTTCCTCCTTTTCCATCTTTTCTCCGACTCTTGCAGTTCTTAATAATGCATGATTCAATCACAACAATCCCACCAGATCCTCCCCCAAAGTCTTCTCCAACCGCTCCTTCCATCAATCCCCCATCTCCATTTTTCCTGTCAATCGAGTTAATAATGCAACCTTTGAAATACACAACATTCACCCCGCCTTCAAACTCAACCAATGAGCGTTCTCCAAATGGCAACGCTTTTTCAATGATAAACTTCACCACATTTAGTTTTCCTGAAATCCCCTTAACAACGCTGTATCCAAAATATGCACCAGAAGGGATCTGTACTAAATTCGTGATCGAGCAGCTCGTGAGTGTGAGGGATGTGGAGTTCGCTAAAATCAGCGAAGTTACACCTGCAAGCTCGGTTGGCAGTGAAAACGTGATATTTTCTATTTTGCATGTGCTCTGCGCGTTGATCAGCCAATCAGAACTTATGGAACTTGGATGAATCACTTTCATATTCGTATTATTTGAGGCACAAGAGATCAACCATTCATTGACACCTGTTATGGCAATCTCTTCAGCAAGCTCAAATCCAATATCCAGCTCAATCTTCTTGTTTGTATCTGGATATCGCACCTGGGCAGCATGGGTGATGGTGGCACAAGGATAATAATCAAACCCGCAAAACCACGAGTCATATCCACCCAGATTGTTCTTCGCCTTCCCCACATGTGCAGCTTTCGGAAAAGTGTCAAAATACACATTAAGCGGGAATTGCCCCATTTCTTCATTGTTCCGATCATATCCAACCAGCTCATTGTATTTTGAATCGTCACGCTGGACATCCAGCTTTTCTGTTGTTATTCCCCAGCTCACCGAATCGCTCCCATTCACAAATACATAATTTCCGCCAGAATTTGCTTCGCAGCCTGAAAAGTCTACAGAAACAATTGAGAAGTCAACCGAGTTATCCGCCAGATGCAACATCATCCCTCCTCCATATTTGCCACTTGTGCATCTGTTGATTGTTGTTGTTCCTGCCTCATGCTTGCTTGTCGGTGATAATAAATCAACCTTAATCCCTCCACCACTTCCACTCTTGCACTCGCAATTTTCGATTGTCACATTCCGAACCACAAATGTCTCTCCAGCCTTCACACTCTTTGCTACAACAACCCCATCTCCTTCTGTCAACTTCACATTCATCACATTCACATTCGCCAACATACTCTCTCCAGATGTTGTGGATGACAAAAACAGGAAAGATGAAGAGAATGAAGAAGATAGATCCGGCTCAGAGAACAATGGTTTTGAGACATTCATATCTTTGATCTCCACATCAACCATCGACAGCTGCGACAGCGGCACCACAAACACTGACGAAGACATCACATATTCTCCTGTTTTACTCGTGGTGATCACAACATCCTCCAATGAGAGTGACCCACTCCCACCAGATACCACAACCACACTCGGCGAAGAAGGATTTGCATTTGAGTTGCAATCAACCTTCAACTGACTCATTCCCAAATGACCTGTTGTCACACTGAACAGCGCTCCTACCGATGAAAGTGCTCCTGTTCCAATCGAACTCTCCATCCTCCCTGTCCCAATGAATGAAATCTTCTTTGTCCCAATCTCAATGGTTGTTGTCTCGCTTGTGTGATTTCCTCCCATCAGCGTGATTGTCAAACTAATTTGTGTCTCACACATCTCAAGCGCCTTCTTCACTGTCAGACAAGAAAATGTTGTATTTGCCCCGCATAGCTCAAAATTGTCATTTCCACTCACTGAGACAAAGATCGTCTTTTCTTTCAGCCAATCCTTCTTTTCAGTGTGCTGATATGACCAGATGCTTCCCGTGTTATCATATGCATAGCACACTCTCTTTTCATCTGTGTTCGTGGTGAAGCATTCTTTGAATGGATTATTTGAATATAAGCAGAGACTGTATCTGTCCTCGTAATGGATGTCATCTCCATACGACGGATTACTGGAACAACTGCAGTCATGAAAGAAAAGGAAAAAACAATACAGTTTATCACTTGGAAAAACATCTTGCCATGGAGAAAAGAACAATCCTCCTCCATGAGATGCTGCCGAACATGAAATAAATTTAATGCTCCTCATTTTGAAAAGTGTTGCAGGAACATTTTTGCAAAACATACCTCCACCGCCTGAGCCTGAAATCGAGCATGAAGTGAAACAGCAGTCAAACACACACGCACTCTCCCCTTCTCCATTTTCTGTTGGAATGCATCCTGTTCCCGAAACCTGAAATTTTTCAAGATAAAGTCCTCCTCCCCAACCATATGCATAACATTTTTGAAATTCACATCCGCCAATACAAACACACGTTGAAATAGAACTAATGCTCATTCCTCCTCCATATTGATTTTGCGCGGTGCATGAATTGAATGAGTTGTTTTCAATTTTGATAGAATAAATTGAATAGCACATGATTCCGCCTCCGCCATAATGAGCATAGCAGTAATTAAATGAACAAAATTTCACTGAAAGCGTTCCTGATGCCTTGTTAAACATGTTAATCGCCCCTCCGCTCGAAATCCCATCTGAAATTGAATCGCTTGTTCCTGTTGTCCTCGATCCGTTCCACTCGCACCAAGTGAATGAATTCGCTCCATTCTCTGTTTCATTTTGCCTCCCTGGAGTCAACTTTCCATCTGAAGTTCCTTCGCATTCAACATTCCTTGTCCGACAACATCTGACAAACGAGGTGTTTGAGGCTGTCAAAGAAACCAAGGGGTTGTTGAGAGAGGGAACAATCCCTCCATCATATGCTTCGCAAACAGAAGTGAATGAGCAGCTGTTCATAAAACAATTTGTTTGGGCTGACATAGTGATTGAAGGTGAGCATGCCTCATTTGCTGTTGAAATGTTGAAAAATGTCAAATGAGAGAGGCATACAAGAGGTATGGAAGGGGATGATAGGAATGGGGCTGATGAGACACAAAAAGAAGAGAAGTGTGATTCGCTCACTGAAATACTTCCTTCTCCTTCATCGCTCCCTCCAAGCAGCCTCCCAGAATATATATCTCCTCCTCTTTCCCATCCCTTCGACGTGATATTCGATAATATCCCAATGCACCCACAAAGATCAAATGCCCCTGCCTCATCGTCCTTCCCCATCCCCACAACACACCCCCTCACCACAACCACGCTTCCCCTCCTTCCGTGCACCACACTCCCACACTCACCCCCAGCCAGCCCAATCTCCTTCAACTCAATGGACGAGTTTGATGCACAAACACATCCCTCAATCTTGCTTTTTATATGATCTTTTAACATTTCTTTAAAAAGGTGCATCCGATAATTACTTGATATTTCTGGTTCAATCGTCCGATAATATCTTTTGTTTTCCTTCACATCATGTTGCAAATTGCGTTTTTCGGATTTTCTTTCAATTTCCGTGCTTCCAATGCAGATGCAAGGCTGGAAAGTGTTCATGTGTTGCAATAAATTATTATAATACACTTTATGCTCAGATGAATTTTTGAGACATCTGTGTATCTGAGGATGAACAAATATCTTCTCGCTTCTGCACTCTTCATCACGTTGTTGTTCGATGAAATGTTCGGTTGACTGGGAATTACCGATATAAATGTATGCAAGAACTGCAAAAATTACAACCGATAATTGCATCTCTATCACTTAATCGATAAAAAGAAAATGAATAAATTATTTGTATTTATTAAGGGATAATTATTGAATTAATTTTCTAATTCTTACCAAAATTTTCACATTTGAAGTTATTTAATTCTTATTTAAAAATAGAAAAAGAAAAGATAAGAAAGTATTTCATGATAAACTTTCTGTTAAAAATTGAAATACCCAATTATTATTTCAAATGCAAATTTGATATAAGTAAAATATTTCATCCTTTTCTTTTTCAAAAAGATTAAACAAATGAGATGATTTGTTTACCAAAAAATTAATTAATTAACAAATAAAATATTTACAAAAAAGCAATCTTTTGATGAGGGGAAAAAGTTGATTTAAAATAATTCATCGAATTTTGAAGAATGATTGAAGGAAACAATTCACACGATAAAAATACATTAAAAATAAAAAATAATAAAAATAAAAAATGGAATAGAATTTATTTAGCTAACAAGAATTGAAGAATTCACTTTTGAAAATCAGAAGAAGGGGAAGGAGAAGAAGAAGAAGAATTAGAAGAAGAAGAAGAAGGAAACATTTGTGAATAGACCCTTCTCATTGATTTATCTTCTTTTTTCTGATTAAAAATTTCTGCTTCAAAATTCATTTCTTCTTCTCTTTCTTCAAAATTCTTTCCTTTTTCATCTTCTTCTTCTCCTTCTCCCTCTTTTCTTTCTCCTCCTCCTCCTCCTCCTTCTTCTTCTTCTTCTCTTTCATCATCATCATTATCTTCTTCTTTTTCTTCTTTTTCTTCCTCTTTCTTCTCCTCTTTCTCCTTCTTTTCTTCATTTTCTTTATTCTTTTCATGATTTTCTTCATCTTTTTCGCTAATTTCTTCATTTTCTCCATTTTCTTCTCCATTTTCTCTATTTTCTCCTTCTTCCTCCTTTTTCTCTTCTTCTTTTTGACTATTTTTTTTCATTGTTGGCACAGGCAATTTAATAGAAACTCCTCTCGCTTTCACTTTCATCACCATCTTCTCCTTCTCCTTCTTCTTTTTATTCCTTTCTCTTCTTTCTCTCTCTTCTTTCTCCTTCTTCTCTTTCTCTTCTCTTTCTTTCCTCTCCTTCTCCTTCTCCTTCTCTATTTTTCTCTCTCTTTCTCTCTCTTTCTCCTTCTCCATCTCATTCCTCCTCTTCTTCGCCTCTTCTGCCCTTCTCTTTCTTTCTTCTGCTTTTTTCTCCCTCTTATCCTTCTCCTCTTTCTCCTTCTCTTTCTGTCTTCTTTCTCTTCTTCTTTCTCTTTCTTCTTCCTCTTCCTCTTCTTCTTCCTTCGCTAACGAAGAAAAATAGCTTTTTGCATTGCTCATTAATGATTGGGTTTCTATTGAATTTCTTTTCTTTTGAGAAGAAGAAGAGGAAGAAGAAGAAGAAGAAGAAGAATTAAATGGAGAAGAAGAAGAAGAATGACGAGGAGAAAGAGAAAGAGGAGAAAGAGAAGAAGCAAAAAGATGAGAGGGAGAAAGAGGAAGAGAAGGAGAAAGAGGTGACTGATAAAATTGATAAGTTGATGGAGAAGGAGAAGGAGAAGAAGAAGAAGATGAAGAAGATGAAGAAGAAGAGTTCGGAGAAATTGGGCTCGGAGAAATAGAATGTGTTGCTGGAAGATTTAATGGGGGAAGATTTAAACGAGGCGAAAGAGAAGGAGAATGACCCGGAGAAATTTTGGGGGAGTGGACCGGAGAAATTATTGGGGTGTGAGTCGGAGAAATAGACGGAGAAATAGAAGAAGGAGAAAGAGAAGAAGGAGAAGGTGAAGAAGGAGAAGGAGAAAAAGAAGAAGAAGAAGACGAAAAAAGCGGAGAATTTGGCTGGAAAAGCGGAGACAAGCAGAAACGGGGTGTGGACGGCGAAGGGAAATTTCTCAGAGAACGAGGAGAAGCAACCGAAGCACCAAAATTCGAAGCAGTAGAAGAAGAAAAAGAATAAGAAGAAGAAGAAGGGGAAACAGGAACATTCCAAAGAGAAGAACCTCTTCTCGATGAACGAGCCGTTTTGGGTGATAAAAGCGGGTCATTTGCTGTTTGCACTGCCTCGTCCAATCTGATCAGAACCATATCGTCCTCCAGCGGGGCAGAGAGCGGAATTTCGGGGTCGATTTCATCGAGTGGCTTGGTTTCTATTAATTCTCTCTGTTTTCTCTCTTTTTCTTTCTGTTTTTCGGCTTCTTTCTCTCTTTTTTCTGTCATTTTTGCGATGTTTTCTTTCTCCTTTGCAATTTCTTCATCTCTTGCTTTGACTCGCTGCTGCGTATTGCACTGCCTATTTAGTCGCCTTTGTTGTTCTTCAGTGAAAGAGGAGATGGGGCGGAGAGGGGAAAAAGAAAGATAAATTGAAAGAGGAGGATGAGAAGAAGAGGAAGAAGAAGAGGAAGAAGAGGAGGAGGAAGAGGAAGAAGAGGAGGAGGAAGAAGAAGAGGAAGAAATAACAAAATTATTTTGTTGTTGGTCGAACATTCTATTTCTGAGAGAGAGAAGAAGAGCATACAAATTCGAAGGAGTGGGAGGAAAGGGAAGAAAAGATGAATTTTCTGAATATATTTCAAAAGAAGAAGAAGAAAGAGGAGAAGAAGAAGAAGAAGAAGAAGAATTTAATTGAGAAGAAGGAGAAAGAGGAGAAGAAAAAGAGAGAGAAGAAGGAGAAGAAAATGAAGAATTTACAGAAGAATTCCCAAAAATGAGAGAAAAAAGAGAGGAAGAAGAGAAAGGAAGAGACATTTCGACAGAATAAAGAGGAAGAAGAGAAAGAGAAAGAGAAGAAGAAGACATGAAAGAAGAAGAAGAGGAAGAAGAAAGAGAAGAAGAAGAAGAAGATGATGATGATGATAAAGATGAATGTTTTGGTGTGGAAAGAGGAGAAATATTTGAAGAATTCAATGAAGAAGAGGAGGAAGAAGAGGAAGAAGAAGAAGAGGAAGAAGAATTAATAGAAGAAGAAGAAGAGGAAGAGGAAGATGATGAAGAAGAAGAAGAAGAAGAAGAAATATTATCATTTTCCCTCTGAAGAGGAAGGAAGAATGAAGGAGTGACGATAACTTGGCCATTCAATGGATTTATTTGGACATTTGGATTGTTTTTGAAGAGAGGAGAAAGGAAAATGGAAGAAGAAGAAGGAGGAGGAGGAGGAGAAGAAGAAGAAGATGATGATGATGATGATGATGAATTTAATGGAGAAGATGAAAAATAATTTGAGAAAGAAGAAGTAGTAGTCGTAGAAGAAATATCGTTTTTTCCCTCAGAAAATTGCTTCTCTTTCTTTTGGCTCAACAACGACGCTCTCATCAGAGCAGATGAATAAATCGATTGAAATTTTCCTTCTTCTTCTCTTTCTTCTTCTTCTTCTTCTCTTCCTTCTCTTTCTCCTTCTTTTTCTTTTTCTTTCTTCTTCTCCTTTTCCTTTTCTTCTCTTTCTCCTTTTTCTTCTCCTTCTCCTTCTTCTCCTTCATCTTGCCCCCAAATCATCGTCATCTCCACAAAATCCTTCATTTTCACATTTTTTTGACTCAAATTTCCTTCTTTTTTCTGTTTGGCCAAGTTTTCTCCTCCTTCTTCCTTTCCCATTGACTGAAAACCCGGCTTTTGAGGCATTTCTCCGGAAATTCCCTCTTTCGGTGAAATTTCGCTTTTCCCATCATTCAGAATAAGTGGAAACGGATCGTCGCCTTTTCCCAAATTTGAGGGGGATATATGAAAATATGTTGGTTTTTGTACAGAAAAATAATATTTTGATTGAAATTCAGAAAGATCATCTGGTTTTTCTGTTAATGGACTGTTTTTTATTTTTATTTTTTTTTTGAAAAATTAATTATAATTCAAAAAAAATTAAAGTAAAAGTTGTCAAACCTGATGAAAGTGTGTTTCAATACGGAATCCATCAACTGTTCCTCAGTCTGTTTATACCTTTCGAATTCCTTTAAATTTGATTCATTTGCTTTTGCATTTTCACTTTCTTGTTCTGTAATTTTTCTTTCGTTTACCCTTGCTCTTGATCTGTCAAAATAAAAACAATTTTTCAATTATAACAAGCAAAAAAAAATATTCTAAATATAATTCGAGTACAAAAAATGCAATACATTTGTGCATAACGATGTGCATCCATTTTTGATGTACTGATCTTCTGGGCATTTGATACACATTCATCATGATCATTTTGTTTTGAAGACGAACGAATAACAGTAAGCAATTGCTTATTCAGATTAATATCTCTTATACGTTTCGTATATAAATTCTAATCAATCAAAAATGACGAAATATTTTTTTAAAAATGTGAATAAATATTATATTTGAAATATTGTTGTATACGTAATTATGTTCTAAAATTTGTTTGTTTCTTTCATTGCGTTTCATAATCTCCTCAATCTGAATAAAATTTAATTAAAAATATGGAGTAAAAAATTTTGAAGAATCACACATATTTGATTTTTGCCTCTTCACTTATTTTCTTTTGAGTTTCTTTTTGAAAGCTGTTCATCTATCAACGAAAAGCTAAATTTTAATTTTTGTATGCAGTAGAAAGTGGAAAGATGATTTCAGACAAATAAAGTACTTTTCAGAGAGAGTATTAAAAAAAATACAACTTTAATAAAAAATAATGGGTTTCGAAATGATTCATATGAAATAAAGTTATATGTTTAACTTATCACTTAAAGCAATAACATTTTAAAATTGATCAATAGCTTTGAGAGAGAAATTTTTGTTTTGCAATTAAAAAATTTGATTTTTTATTTGGAACAGTGTTAAAGAATAACACAATTTTTTTTTTTTTTTTTTTTTACTTTTTTTTTTTTTTTTTTTTTTTTCATTCATCACAAACCAATAATTAGATAATTCAAACCATATTTCAAGGATAAATCACTTAAAGCACTTTTTTCAATATGGGTGATTTTTTTGATATCATAAAAAATTACGAAGTTTGATCATTATTATTTTTTATAAAGGGTGGGGTTTATTAGAAAATTTTTATTAATATTTTAATAAAAATATAGTTTAAAATATAATCATTATTAATTATTTGTTGTTTTTAATTTGTTTCCAATTTATTTTATTACAAATATCATAAAATAAAAATAATTTCAAAAAAAAAAACTCGAAAATTCAATAAACATTATAAAACATAAGTTATCTTGTTTGAGAAGCATGATAATGATTGTTTCAATACTCAATAAATCAATTTCTTAAATGAAGAATGTTAAATAATGTTATTGAAAAGAAATTTCAAAATAGATGTTGAAGATCCAAATAAATATGTTGAAAAAAACAATTATCGAAAACACAAAAACAAAAATATGATTGTTATGCAGGATATTTCACAAGAAATTCACAGTTTGCAGTTTATTTCGATTTTAAAACAAATAATGCACAAAAGAACTTTTGTTGATTTATTCGTCAAAAGAAGTGACAGATGATAATAAAAAAAACACTATTTAAAAAATTGAACAATACAATTTGTGAATTTTCATTTTTTGCGCAAAAAAATGCTTCCATTAAACGAAAATCTTCACTTGCACTTTTTTATCTTTCTCTATCTCTGTCTTCCATCCTCTTCCTCGTCTTTTAAATACATTTGGATGTCTTCCTCCTCAGATGCTCTGCTGTTGTCACCTTTCTCAACACCTGCATCACCACCCACTGCCACTTCTCCTTCACTCCTCATTAGCATCTGCTCACTCTTCCCTCTTCTCCTTCCTCGATAGGTCCCTCGCTGTGTTCTCCTCCCTCTTTTCCTCTCCAAAACATCCTTTCCACTTCAGCTCAATGCTCATTTGTGCTTGCAAAGTTACCCTTCGCCTCTCCAGGATATCTGTCCATTCCCTCCACCTCACCTGCCCTGCTATTCGTGCTCTCCCCGCTTCCTCCCTCTTCCTCTCCCACGCCAACCTCTCCACCCTACGTCCTGCCTAGCCTCTGCTGGTTTTTCAATAATAGCATCAGCTTCTTCGTTGAGCATCTCATCACCACTATTTATCCACTGAATGATTCAGCGTGTTATTTTCATCTTTCTGTTTTAAATAAGTCAACAAGCTTCTTCAGCATGATGTTCTCCTTCTTCACTACCATTTCTTTCGACCAGTTCAGAGGCGAACAACCGTGAACATATCGACAGCTACTTGTTCACCTGCAACTGATCAGCCCTTCCCGAATAACACCTTTGCCCACAACAACATCATCTGCTATGATGCCTGTGAGCTTAACATTGCCTCGCTTTGACAAAGCGAGTGCGTACTTTCTGTCACTTCCAAGTGGCATCCCAACCACGGATAAGCTCTTCGAAGTATCACCTTTTTAATCCCTTCCCTGCTGTTTGTTGCTGTGCTTAAGGACACTCATGAAAAAGAAGCAGCAGACTGAATGATTCAGATAAATAACAATTGATTATTTCTCCGTTTTAGCGTTCTTTTACTGCTCGTTGAAGTCTTCTCTTCTAACTTCTCTCCTTTTCCATATTATCCTTTTTTCTTTTAAAATCTCTTCAATTTTTTCAAATCCAAATTCCATTCATAATATTCTGTTTTTAATAAATTTATCTTTCTCTTTATCTTCATTCTCTTCATTCACCAAATAATTTTCTTTTCATTTTTTGAAGAAGATGATTTCTTCATAAATACTATTCTTTTTTTTTTCCGCTGTTATTCCTTATGAAGATGTAAAAAATGAAGAAATACGATAAGAAGAAGAAGATGATGATGATGACTACGATGATGAATCAGATGGTAGCTGTAACAAAAGCAGAGCAAGGAGGACAGTTGCAGGTGAAGATGAAAGAATATCCTTTAAAAAAAGAAAGAATTTTGAAAAAATAGACTTCGCGTCGTAGAATTATTAGGAACTGTTCCAGATGGCTGGGAGAAAAGAAAGAGAAGGAGATGTTCGTTGATAACTCTGAAGTGAAAGAGAATGAGTCGAAGGAAAAGGGAGGGAAACTGAAGATGGAGAATTTTTTTATGTGAATGACGGAGAAGAGGAAGAAGGAGAAGGAGATTGCGAAAATTGAGAGAGATGAAACTGAGAGGAGGTGATGCTTGTCTGAAGCTGATGTGGAAGAATTGCTGAGAATTAGTCTTTCTTTATCTGATAGGGAAGTTCTCCTCTTCTTCCGCTTGCTGTTCCTTATGCATTTATCGCATGCCAACAGAAGTTGTATTAGCTTCATCAGCAGCAGGATTTGAAGATCCACTCAGGTCCAGTGCATCTGTTGTTATATTCGATGCCAATGAAGTTGACTGAGACTCAGATGTTTGCTGGACAGAAGCAAAAGCGGAAGGTGTGGCATGTGCGAATGCAGCACCAACAACCTCCAATCGCTGGATGAGAGAGGCAGAAATGAACATCGAAGGAGAAGAAGAAGGTTTCTGGACATGGTGTGTCTCGAATATGGCTGATATTTTGTGGAGCAAGTCCTTCTTCACCATCAGCCTGTGAGCAGCGGTTGCAACAGCAGTGAGTGCAGTGCGCGTGGCCAGCAGACAAAGCAGCAGGCGATTGGACTACGCGGCAGAATGTCCGAGGGGCTGCGTGGAGAATGAGATGATGGAAGGTGTTGTGCTGAAGGATAGCATGGACCGAGAAATGGAAATAGAAGCGACGAAGGAGGTGAATAAAGAAGGGATGGAGAACACGGAAGATGAAGTGAAAGATACTGAAAGAATCTTTGAAAGCAGAGTGTAGACGATAGAAGTGAGTGGATGAGAAAGATGGAGATGACACACGTTGACAAGAGGAACCTATGAAAACTTGAGAGAAAAAGTCAGAATCGAATGCTGCTCCCCTTTCTGTGGATACTCAATGCACAGCGGAACAACCTGAAATGTCAGACTTGTCAGTTCGAGAAGAGTTTTTTTGATGGATGGGACGCATGCTATTCTCTGCGGAGAAACAAAAATTGCATTTTCGGAGGCAGACAGCAGAAGTTGTTGGTTTTTGAAAAAGACAGACGAAGCAAACAAAAGTGGGTCAAGCAGAATATTCGCATTGATTGCATATAACTCTCTTTCCATTGCATTCAAAGAGAAATTATTTTCATCATTCTTTCTATTGATCTTGTTGTGCACATCAGACTCATTGCTGTAGATTCCTCTCACTTCGCAGAACAGCTCAGCTGTGCCTCTTGCCTCGTCCACTCCTTCCACAGCTGCCCTTCCTTCTCCTCTCCACACATTCATCTCCTTTCTCATGTTCTCCACCAGTTGTGCATCTCTCACAGTATCTTCTCCTCCCAAGCTGAACATCCTCGTTCCACACAACAGGCTCAGAAACGAGTTCGCATCATTTGCCAATACTTTCCCTGTTTCACCAGCATGCGAAGAAGGAATGGTTGTTTGCTTTGGAAGCTGAGGTGACCAAAACTGGTTGAAAAGATGGAAGAGTGCCTTTCCGAGAGAGTGAAGCAAATAAGCGCCTTCATCCTGCCCAATCTGTTCATCAACTTCACAAACAGCTTCTTCGGCCCTGTCTTTTGTTTGTTTTTCTCCCCAAACACAGAATTGTTCCCAAGGTCATCCACTCTTCCTCCTCCATCTTCTTTATTTGCATTGGCATGCCTGTCTGGCTAGACAAACTCGCTAATAAACAAGCCGTGGAAAACCTGTTTCTCGCAGCTGCTCTGAGATGTGCCTGCAATTCTCTGCCGAGTGTTGCTCTGATGGCAGACAAGGCAAGATGCCTTTTTGACACAGAAACAGCCACCAAGATGTGGCTGCTGTGTCTTCTGGCGGGTGCTGTCTGGCTTCTCTGCTGCCTTCTGAGCCAATTGAGTTCTCGTCTTCTTCTTTCTCTCCATTTTCCTTTGCAGACTTGGGTGAAGGAAAGGTGAACTGCAGATGGGTTGGACTGAGCTCTCCGCAGACGATGGTTAAGGTGTGTGAGAAAGTGACATGCGACTTCTTCTGATTGCTCTTTTGGGATGCCGATGAAAGCATCTTTCGCTGCTTGGGAGTGAAGCGCAGGGCAGGGCGTGAAGTTAAGTCTTCTTTTCTTTCTGTTGTCTTTTATGTTTCATCGGCATTTGATGTTTCAGCAGATCGTGTTATATCCAAACTGTCTTCATCACCGCTAACGTAACAATCATCGCTATCGTCGTTGTCATCATCTTCACTGTCTTCTTCTGCTTCTTCAGTGTCTGCTGCACCTGCTCCGTTCACTCACTCTCTCCTCTCTTCATTCCGCTTCAAATAATACACGTTCTTCCCTTTCCCTCTCGGCCACATCTTTCTTTTTGGCGTCTTTGCCTTGATTTTCTCTTCCTGAACGAGATTTGAAGGCAGCAGAAGGAAGACTGGCTTGATTAGAGGAATAATACTTCCATGTGTCAGCTTCAGTATGTTCTTCTTCTTCTTCGTAAGTGCCTCCTTCTTCTGCCTCTCTTTCATCTCAGCTGCATTAAATGTTGCTTCAACTCAGCTGTTTTCTCTCATTTTTGCCGAGTTGCATGTGTTCGAGGTGTCATATTCAAAAACAGATCTGCTCTTTTCCAGTGTCTGCAGAATGGACCGTGTACTTGTCAAAAATATCTTTGCACTGAGAATCCTGTCTTACTCCATGTCTTCATCTTCTTCCTCCTCCTCATCCTCATCAAAAACTTCCTCGTCATATTCATTTCCATCAATGTTTCTGTCACTTCTTCCACTTGTCTCACTCGTGTCAGACACAGAAGAGTCAAATGTGATGCTGCCTTCTGCCACTCAAAGAAGCTCCAACTTTTTCGAAGGAAGCTCACTCAGGACAGCTTATGAACACATCATCGGACTTGTCTTTGATCGGAATGCTTTTCCTTTCACTTTCATTCTCGCTTATCCTCTCCGCTTTTCATCTTTTTGCCTGCAAAACTCCAATTCATCTGATAGAAGCTCATCAAACACAGAAAAAATTCTTCACTTCTCTTTCTCCTTTCTCCTTTTTTTTTTCATCTTCTTTCACTTTCTCTTTGTTTCCAAGCTTCCTCTAACTCTCCAATGTTGCAAAAGTTGACTCCAAACGCCTCGCATTCTGTACAGTCACATTTGCACTTGCTCCTCCTTTGCTCTTCTTACCCTGCTGACTTAACCCCATTGCAATCATCATTCGCTTCCTCCGCATCTTCGGTAGTCTTTCTCTTGAAATAGCTAGCGGTACTTGTTCCATCCCTACACGGAATAGCTTCTTCTTCTAGCTGCTATAATTATTATTATTATTAATGTTATTTCCACTTCCTCCCATCTTGTTTGTCAGCCCCAGCTCTTCTGATTTAAATTCTGGTAGAGCTATCCTTGAGCCTGTGTGTGTCTTCATACGAACTGTCCGCTTGAAGGCAGCAAGCGCTTTTTTTTCTCCACTTCTTTTGAGTGCTCTTCCGAATGCAGTTGATGGGATGCTCAGCAGTGAAACAGAAGAAGAAGAAAATGATGATGAAGAGGGATTCTTGGCTTGAGCATTTGATATAGGGAAAGAGGCAGTTGGAAAGCCAGCACTTGACGATGCAGAGGTGGAAGAAGAAGCAGCAGAAGCAGAAGTTGTATTGTTCTGTAGCAAATTTGCAGCTTTGAGCAACTTCGATGTGCGTGTTGTTGTTCTCGCCCTGCGCGAAAGTTTGATTTGAGGCGAGAATTTATTCGGGGCGTGTGTTGAGGCAGCTGTTCTGACTGATTTTCCAGGCGATTCTGTTTTGTTTGCCACAGAAGAAGTGGAAGAAGTGGAAGAAGAAGAAGAAGACTGAAGATTGAGTGAATTTGAGCTTCCTTCTTCCTCTTTTGTGTAAGTTTGTTGTTCTTCACTGACTTTGTTTGAATCACTCACTGTGTTGTTAACATCTTCATTGTCATTTACATTTTCATTTCCTTCTTTCTTCTTCTCATTCTCTTCTTCCTCTTCTTCTTTCTTCCCTTGCCTCTCTCGCTGCAAACAATGAATTCTCTTTCCCAATCGTCTTCTTCCCTCTTTTTGGCTTTCCCCTGTGTGGCTTTCGGAAGTCGAGGTCTAACATCTTCGGTGCATGCACTTGCCTTTTCCCTTCGACGATGTCTGAGGCAGACAGCTGATGGCGAAGGGGAGATGAGGGATGAGGGGGCAGAGGGGAACTGGGGGTGGAGGAAGGATAGGGTGAAGATGAGGGAGAAGAGGAAGGAGAAGGAGAAGGAGAAGGAGAGGAGGAGGAGGAGGAAGAGGAAGAAGATGGAATGCCCTTTCTTCTCTTTGAAGGAGAACGGGGAGAAGGCAATTGCTTTGATGGAATGGATGATGAAGTTGTAGGAGGAAAAGAAGTATTTGAAGCAGCAGAAGCAGCAGAAGAAGAAGTTATTGAAGATGACATCACAGTTGATGCTTCTGATGAAGGAGCAGAAGCATCTGATTTCATTTCTGTTGAATTTGTTGGTGTTATTTTTCCCTTGTCTCCGTCCTCACCGATCATGTCTTCTTCTCTTTTCACAACATCTCCTTTGCTTATCTCAATCATCTCTTTCTTCATCTGCTTCACTGTTTGAGACAGAACACTCGGCGCTTCATTCAACTGAGCCATTCCCATTCCACTTCCACTTCCACTTCCACCACCACTTCTCTCTCTCTCTCTCTCTCTTTCTCTTTCTCTTTCTTTCTCTCTCTCTTTCTCCATTTTCACCTCATCATTAGCACTTCTCAGCAAGTTGTTGATGTTCATCTTTTGTGTCTGTGTCTGTGGCTGTGTCTGTGTGTGAGTGAGAGGGCTAAGTGGAGGATGTGCTTGATGCTTGCTGGAGCGCCTGGAGTGTGAGGGAACAATGGAAAGACGAGAATTCAAAGAAGACTTGCCCAAAAGACGAGAGGCGGTGGAAGAAAGAGAGGAGAAATGAGAAGAAGAAGAAGTTAAAGAAGAGGAAGATAAACGAGAACGAAAAGAAACAGAAGAAGTTGAAGAAGAAGCAGAAGAAGATGATGAACCAGGAGGAGGCATCAGCTGAGGGTGAGGAATGTTCCTCTGCTTCATTCCGTAGTAATAATTGGTCGATGGATGTGAAAGAGGCACAAGTGCTGTTGAATTCTCATGAGAAGAAGAAGATGATGATGAAGAGGAAGAAGAGGAAGCAGAAGAGGAGGAGGAGGAGGAAGAAGAAGAAGAACGTAAGGATTTCGGAATGACCTGCATATTTCTGAGTGCGCCTTTTGGAGCTGACTTCTCTTTGTCCTTCACTCGCTGCTGTTCAGCCACGTAATTCGCTCTCTGCTTTTCGAAATCTCTCAGCTCTGCCTCAAACGCAGCTGATATGCCGTCCAATTCACGATGGAGCTCAGGAATGAAGAGAGTGTTGATGTAATGGGCAACGAAACGGGGCTGGAGGAAAAGAGGGAGGGAAGAGAAATGGAAAAAGGAGGAGGAGGAAGAAGAGGAAGAAGAAGAAGATGATGATGATGATGAATGATGTTGGTGATTTATTTGATTGGAATGTTCAGATGAAGTGGAAGATGATGTGACAGACGGAAGAAGAGGAGAAGAAGCAAGAGATGCTGTTGGAATTCCAAAAGAAGAGGAAGAAGAGGAAGAGGAAGAAGGAGAGGAAGGAAAAGAGGAAGTTGAAGGAGAAATGGTAGAAGGTACAGAAGGAGTGAACGAAGGAGTGAAAGAGACAGAACATGAAGATGAGAGCATTGGGAGAGAAGAAGAAATAGAAGCAGAAGCAGAATAAACAGCTGAATGCACAGAGAGAAGCATGTTTCCTTCTTTCTTCACAGGCGACGAAGGCGGAGTGAAGATTGAGTACAGCTGCTCTTCGTATTCCAACGGCGCTGTGATGTGCTCTTTGCAGAAGCCGGCTCGTCTGTCAGAGGCAGCAAGAGATCTTGTTCGGATGCTGCTTGAAGAAGGAGAGGAGAGAGAAGAGAGAGGAGAGAGAGAAGAAAAGGAGGAAAGGGATGAAAGAGAAGGAGAAGAAGAATTAAGAGATAAAAGAGGAACTTGTGCAGACAGTGTTAGTTGAGATGGATGAGATGAGTGGGGAAGATGAGGAAGATATGTTGAATGGGAAGAGGAAAGAGGAAGAGAAACAGAGGGAGACAGAGAAGGAGATAAAGAAGCAGCATAACTGCCATTCTCACTCATATTCTCATTCACATTGAAACTTCCATTGCCATTGTCATTGACACTTCCACTTTCATTCACACTTGCTGTGTCAATTGCATCTGCTGTTGCATTCCCAACAGAAGATTGTCTTTCCTCTTCCACCTCCATCTGCCCATTACCCTCATTTGATGTCTCATTTGAAGCAGACTCATCAGAAGGTGGAAGCTCAAATCTGACAGTTGGAGTAAAACTGTTCATCTGCTGCTGCTGCTGTTGCTGTTGACTCATCTGCTGGTTCATCCTCATTTGCTGCTGCTGTTGTTGAAGTAGCTCTTTCTCCAGTTGCTCATTCTGAAGAGTGCGAAGATGGCGCAACACACGGCTCGACAGCAGGTGAAGGTTCGAATCCTTCTTGAGGCGCTTGATCTTCTTGGCAGAACTTAACTTCTGGAAGGAGGTGGAGTTGGACAAGGGAGAAAGAGAAGAAGGTGGAAGAGAAGAAGAAGATGATGATGAAGATGACGACGACGAAGAAGAAGAGGAGGAGGAAGAAGATGATGATAAAGAAGAGAAAGGAGAAGGTGAAATGGATGGTGATGGAGCAGATGAAGTGTGTGTTGAAAGAGGCGAGCGAGGAAGATTGGCTGTGCGCAGACGAGGATGAATACGAGAGTCTGCTGTTTTGTTCTTTGAGAGCTGAAATGAGTCTGGTCTGAGTGTTGGAGACAGCAAAGGAGGAGGAGAAGGAGGAGAAGCTGAAACTGAGGAAGAAGGAGAAGCAGCAGAAGCAGCAGAAGCAGCAGAAGCAGCAGAAGCAGAAGAAGCAGAAAAAGAGGAGGAAAATAAAGACGAAAATTATGATAACGAAGAGGGAGATAAGGAAGATAATTTAGTGGATGTGTTATTTGGAAAAGCGGCTTATGATTAATATGAGGAAGAAAACGATGAAGAGGAGGAATGTGAAATGGAACAATCTTTCGATAAATGGGGAGAAGTTTGAGATGATGATGAAAGCATTGAAGTCGTGCGACTGAACTTCATTCAAGCAAAAAAATGAAGCAATGTTCGCACATTCCTCTGATGTTGAAAACATACCACCGAAAAGGGAATAGGCGAGAATGGGAAGACGAATGAGATGAATGGAAGGACGAGAGGGGAAAGGAAAAAGATTTTTGAGAAAAAGCATTAGCAGCAGCAGCAGAAGATGATGATGATGAAAAAGAAAAAGAAGAAGAAGAAGATGGTTGAGGAATACTACTGGATGCAATGGTGGTGGCAGTTGTGCCATTTCCGATGATTTTTGTGTCAACCGTTCTGAAAGTGAGTATTTGAAGAGGAACAAATGTTGAGGTGAGGAGAGTGAGGGAGGCGTCTTGGAGGAGGGAAATGAAGCCAGCGAGGGCAAACTCGATGGCGGCACATGGGGTCTTTTGGGGTCTTCCACAGACATCAGCATCGGTTCCATTGTTGGCAGCAATTTTGTTCTGGGCAATGAGGGGGAGCCAGCCATTGAAAGTTTCATTGTCAGCAGTTACTGCATTCCACACTCTTTTAGTTTGAGTTGTTGAACCACAATTTTCAAATGGTTTTGCTCCTGTTTCTTTTCTCTTTGCTATGATTTCATTCAGAAAATATATTTCCTTCTGATTCTTCTGAACTCTATCGTCATGTTCTCTTTCTTCATCTTCATCCAACAAAAATTAAACTTCATTTCAAGTGAACTGTTAATTCTCCAAAAATCTTTTTTAATTAATAAAGAAATTCATTTCTTCATTATTTAGTTAATTTGCTTTCATCTTTTTTTCTCCATCTTCAATGCACGTTGTGTCACGATAAATAGCTATCAATATACGATAAACATGAAAAATAAAATCCAAAAGTCAGATGAATAAATTTATAAATAAATTTTAAAAATCAATGAAGATAAGTTCTGAGTATATTCAAAGAAATAATAAGTCAAAATAAAGAATCAAAAAAAAGATAGATCGAATTAATAATAATGGAGAAAAAACCAATTAACCATGATGAAATAAAAATTAAAGTCAAAGAAATACTCATTAAAATAGAATCACTTACAGACATATTTCTGAAAGATGAATTATTATTCTTTCATTTTCACTGATATTCCATCTCGGGCTGACAAATTATTTATGAAAAAAATCGTATTGGTTGCTATTATTGCAGCTTTTTTAATAGAAATAAAATGAGAATATGGTTCAAATACATTAATTGTTTTGCGCTTTTCTCACAAAAATATCCACATGAAAATTAATGCATATTTATTTTTTGACACAATAAAATACAAAAAATTATAAATACGTTCCATTTTCCTGAAAATATGTGAAATTAAAAATCTCGATCACAAAAGTGGTCACTAATTTTTCTTCGGATTTTGCAACAAACAGACATTAAAAGATGTGGGGAAGCTGTCTGCGTGGAAATCTGAGAAAAAATTAGTGACCACTTTTGTGATCGCCAGTCATTTCAATTTTCAGTTTTATAATAGTTCCGATCGTTCAACGGATCAAATCTGATGAGAACCTTAATAAAAGTGTTTTTCTAAATGACTGGCGATCACAAAAGTGGTCACTAATTTTTTCTCAGATTTCCACGCAGACAGCTTCCCCACATCTTTTAATGTCTGTTTGTTGCAAAATCCGAAGAAAAATTAGTGACCACTTTTGTGATCGAGATTTTTAATTTCACATATTTTCAGAAAATATTAGCTTTTTGTTGTCTTATATGATGATTTTGATTGATTTGTTATGTTTTCGTATTTTAAAGGAAATTATTTATTGTTGATATCTTTATTATTATTTGTCATATGCCAAAATACACTTTTTCGTGAACATATGGAAAAACAAACAATGTGAAGTGAGAGAAAAACGTTAAAAAATATCAATCGTTCACCAATCAAAATGACATAAAATAATAAAAAGTTCTTCATGATTTCGATCATAAATAAAATTGAAAACTGTCAGAAAATTTCGAATCAGATTCATCAACTTTCAATAAAACATAATTCAATCACATAATCATTAAACAATCACCAAATATCAACTAAATATCAACAATTTTGAACAATAAAAAATATAAGAAGAAATAGTACAATTTCAACAAATTCGTGGTATCAAAGACAATTCCAAACAAAAAAGAATACGTATATAAAAAGTTCAAAAACTAACTTGTCTATTTTCCACCTGTTTTTTATCCACTCACCCCTTTCTGATATTTCTCTCTCTTTGACTCAAAAAGATCAAATCCAACAAAGAAAAAAGACAGACACAATGATAAAACAACATTTCACACTCTCAACAACTCTCCCTTCCAAAAACCTCACTCAAAGATCAATGAATTCCTTCACAACTCTATCTATTAATGAATCTCGATATATACATATATAAGCGGGACAATAACAAAGAAATAAATAGGGACATATCAGGGACAATAACCAAAAGAAAACAATCGGATTCTAACTATTGTGCACCTGGGAGGCTGTTCGTCGTATCCAGGTCCGGATAAAGCAGCCCGAAGGCTGCAATATCAAATACGAACAGTCATGTCCAGCACCCTTCCGATAGAGTGCCAGCTAAGCATGCACAATAACCAGTTTCTTAAAAGGGGACACCAAAAGAACAATTTTGAGATTCATTAATAGAAGAAGAATCAAGAAGAAGCTCAAATCTCCTTGAAAGAAGATCTTGAGAAGATTGAGAAAGAAGAGAAGAGTCAGATGATGTGATATCAGAGTGAAATGACTTTCTTGATCTTTGGACTTTTTCTTTCATTGTCGAAGATTCGAGGGCAACCAGAGAGCGTTGAGGAAGATATCCAACAGCTGAAGCACAGACAAATGAGCCCTTGCGCTCAAAATACAAGTAGTCTTTCATGTGGGGAACTGACAGTGATGGCCATGAAATTTGTTGAGATGGAACATATTCTTCAAAATATCTCTCATGCACAGAGTCATTGACAGATGTTGACGATGGGGAGTTGTTTGATGATGATGATGAGAAAATGTTTGATTGTAAAGATGAAGAAGCTGATGTCGAAGTGTTCATATTGTTTTCGAAGAAGTTGATCAAGTCATGAAGTGTGGTGATGTGTTCAGTCGAAAGATTGTTGTCGATTGCATTCACTAACGCACCAAATTCACTATCACAGATATTTTTTCCATGGTGCTCAGCGAAGAAGTTGAGTTGAGTATTTTTCTTTTTGAGAAGTTTGGATTGTTTTGAGAGGATGAAGTGAAGAAGGAAGCGATTTCGGTTGTGTGGACCAGAATCGCAGAAGAACTTAAAAGTGTGAGTGTCTGAGAAGAAGTGTCTTTTGATCACAGATTCCAGACACTCAATAATAAATCTGTGATTATTTGAAAGGCAGTCGGAGAAGAAGTTGAAAGTTCTTTTTATTTGTTGATTATTTATTTTTTGAAGAGAGATGATTGTGAATTGAGAAACTTGTTGATAGTTGAAGAATTCTTGTTGAAGTTGATTTTTTCTGATGGGGAGTTTCCATTTCTCTTTGAAGTCAAAGACGAAGACTGCTTCTCCCTCTTTCAGATTGTCGACAGTTGATTGATAGTGTTTTCGTTGCATTTCAGCAACAAGTCGGTGTTGACGAAGAAGTTTGAGTGTATGAAGCTCAGCAGAAGAAAGTCCATTTTTGTTTGGAGATGACTTTAATTTGTTCTCAAGATAGTTCAACTTCTCACACATTCCACAAAGGTCAGTTCGTCTTTTCGCTTTAGAGAAGTTTGTTGTTAGCTTGTAGAAATGGGAAAGAGAAACTTTAATATTTGTTTCTTCTGAAAACTCTTTCCATAATTTCGTCTTGGGCTTGAAGATTAATCTCTTTTCATTGGGAGAAAAGATGCCCGTTTTCTTTCTTCTTTCTTTCAGTGCTTCCAATCCATATGAAGATGTGATTGATGAAGAAAGTTGTGAAATGGAAGTTGTTCGGGGAGGGAGTGTGATGAATGGAGACGATGATGATGATGTTGTTGTTGTTGATGTGTTATTTAAGGTGTTGTTATTGGATGTTTCTGAAGAAGAGGAGGAACCACCAAATTGAATAGTTGAAAACGTTGGTTTTGTTTTTTCTTTGGTATAGAATGAGAGCGATGGATTGTAACCTTGTGCGTAAAGATCCTTCCATGCCTTTGTCCAATTTTCGATGTTCAGTTCTGTCACATCAGCATCGTTGCAAATATTCCATGAGACATCGTTTCCTCTATTTCTTTTGATGACAGCGATATAATGGCCATTTCTTTGATCCAACTGTTTATGAAGAATTTGCCCAACAAAATGATAAAAATACACTTCTTTATAGTTCTTTTGGAGATGTTGAAAACTTTCTGTTGAAAACCCTTTGATAAATGTTCGCTTGTTAACACGATCAGTTTCAATCATAAGCGTTCTTGAAGGAGCAGAGCTAGCAGAATCAGTGCATTCGTGACAGAGGGCAAGCACCTCTGGAAATGCAGCCATTTCCTCCCATCGAGCAGTACAGCATTTATCCTTACACACATCGCAAAAGACACTATTCTTTCCTTCCAAAATTTCTGTTGCAAAAAGTGAAGATAAACCTTTGTGAGGTGATGATGCATTGATGACAATATTGCAACAAGATTCATTAAAATGATTTGAAACTTTTTGACATTTTTGACATTTGAAATGTGTAATGAGCACTGGATTGAAGGTGTCCTTTTCAATTATCTTATCATTTTGAAGAAGTTGATGAAGATTTTCAAATGCCTCTATCACATTCTGTTGTTGCCGACTTCCGTATCTGCAGAATGATTCCCATTTGTTGATCAGTGATGGGGCCCACGAACGCACTAATGTTCCATCTTTTGCAAGTTGTTGACAAACACTCAAAACACGAGAAGATAAATTGTTTTTTGATGTTGTGTTTGTTATAATTGATTGTTTTTGTGAAGTTATTGAAGAGAAGCATTGAAGGAGAGAGGCAAGATAGCAAGTGTTTCCAAGATTTTCCAATCCTTTCTTTGTTTTTGATGAAGCAATTGAAGCGGTTTTGACACTTGAAGAAATTGATGGAGAAGGAGAACAAGTTGAAGAATAAATATCCATTGTGTTTCTGTTGTTCATGATACGCGAAGAATTTTCATGATTTGAACAAATTCTATTGTCTTCATGGGTTTTGTGTTGAGATGGAGAAGTGATGCTGTCTTTTACAAATGAAGACAGAAGATCTTGAAATGCATGTGGAGGAATTAGAGTGGGAGAAGAAATATATTCCAGAAATTGCTCGCTCGCTCTCACATTTTCATTTCTATTGGATGAAGAAGAATTGCCAATAATTATCGTATTTTTCGATATGTTTTGTTGCTTTTTGGATAAAGAGGAAGAGGAAGAGGAAGAGGAGGAGGTAGAGGAGGAGGAAGAGGAGGAAGAGGAAGAGGAAGAGGAAGAGGAAGAGGAAGAGGAAGAGGAAGAGGAAGAGGAAGAGGAAGAGGAAGAGGAAGAGGAAGAGGAAGAGGAGGAAGAGGAGGAAGAGGAAGAGGAAGAGGAAGAGGAAGAGGAAGAGGAAGAGGAAGAGGAGGAGGTAGAGGAGGAGGAAGAGGAGGAAGAGGAAGAGGAAGAGGAAGAGGAAGAGGAAGAGGAAGAGGAAGAGGAAGAGGAAGAGGAAGAGGAAGAGGAAGAGGAAGAGGAAGAGGAGGAAGAGGAAGAGGAAGAGGAAGAGGAAGAGGAGGAAGAGGAAGAGGAAGAGGAAGAGGAAGAGGAAGAGGAAGAGGAAGAGGAAGAGGAGGAGGAGGAGGAGGAAGAAGAGGAAGAGGAAGAGGAAGAGGAAGAGGAGGAGGAGGAGGAAGAAGAAGAGGAAGAGGAAGAAGAAGAAGATGGAGGAGGAGGAGGAGGAGAAGTTGATGATTTTTTTGTTTTGAAGAATTTGTGAATTGGGATGGGCGAAGGAGAAGAATAACGTTTATGACATGATTTGTTTGTTTTTCTTTTTGTTATTCCCCTTTCTCTCCTTATTGGAGTGCTGATTGGTGTATCAACAGGTTGAGAAAATGAAGAATTTGTTGATGAAGAATTATTTTCTGAAACGACATTTGATTTTTTATTTTGTTTTGATGAAAAAGAAGAAGAAGAAGATTGTTTTTTGATTGAAGAAGAATTTTCCGTTATTATTTCATCTTCCCAGGCATCTTCGTCAATAAATCTGGCGTAATCTGGCTCAGCTCGCTGCTTTTTCTTTGCAGATTGAAGCGAAGTTGAGGCTTCAGTGGAATGGGCTAACATCCAGTTGTTGCCCTTTTCCCAGTCCTGTTCATTTAAACCTATAACAAACAGAGATAATTATTCAAAAAAAATTCAAATAAAAACAAACCACTTTTGCAAGACGGAAAGTGAGGTTTTTGAGGCGGAATGATAAATCCTTGGTTCTTTTTGAGCGTTTGCTTCGCGTAAATGTATTTGCCTTCTGTGACATCATATCCATAGTCTTGTAAATCTGATAATGATGTGTTTCGAGACAGCGCCTGTAGCATTGTTGTCTGAGTGTGCAATGGAGCGTTTTTGTACACAACAGACATGTCTTCGAGCAGCTTTATATGATATTCTGTTAGAAAAAAAAATAATAAACAAAAAAATAAGAAAATGACAAGGATGACAGTTCAGAAAATTTTCAATATAAAAATTCAAAAAATCAAAATCAAACCGTTCAATGACTTCAGCAAATTGTTAATAACTGAAGATGATTGCCTGTAAGTGTAAAACAAATAGACAAGCAATGAATCAACGTCATCTCCACCGATGCGTTCAATTTCATTCCATAAAACTTTGCATTTTGAATTAAGAGTTGATTGAGGTTTCGAAAAAGACATAATTGGGATTTTTTTGATTTTTTTATGGGAAAAAGCCACATTTCTTTTTTCTCGTTAAACACTATGTTTCACACAAAAAATAAATATTTGTTCAATTTGATATTTTCAAAATGATGAATTGATATTGGTAACTGATATCACAATTTTTTGTCTTCAAACAAAAACCAACGCATAAATGTATTTCATTCAAACTGTTGTTAATTACATAGCAATAAAAATCACAAACAAATAGATGTTAGAAAACACTTAAATTATGAATAAATATTACAAAACGATAATCATCATTAAAATATGTGAAATTAAAAATCTCGATCACAAAAGTGGTCACTAATTTTTCTTCGGATTTTGCAACAAACAGACATTAAAAGATGTGGGGAAGCTGTCTGCGTGGAAATCTGAGAAAAAATTAGTGACCACTTTTGTGATCGCCAGTCATTTCAATTTTCAGTTTTATAATAGTTCCGATCGTTCAACGGATCAAATCTGATGAGAACCTTAATAAAAGTGTTTTTCTAAATGACTGGCGATCACAAAAGTGGTCACTAATTTTTTCTCAGATTTCCACGCAGACAGCTTCCCCACATCTTTTAATGTCTGTTTGTTGCAAAATCCGAAGAAAAATTAGTGACCACTTTTGTGATCGAGATTTTTAATTTCACATATTTTCAGGAAAATGGAACGTATTTATAATTTTTTGTATTTTATTGTGTCAAAAAATAAATATGCATTAATTTTCATGTGGATATTTTTGTGAGAAAAGCGCAAAACAATTAATGTATTTGAACCATATTCTCATTTTATTTCTATTAAAAAAGCTGCAATAATAGCAACCAATACGATTTTTTTCATAAATAATTTGTCAGCCCGAGATGGAATATCAGTGAAAATGAAAGAATAATAATTCATCTTTCAGAAATGCATCTGAAACTGCATTTTTTTCATCGAATTTTTATATGGAGATTCATTGTGTACAGTGACAGAACAACAATTTTGTTCGCATTTCAATATATAGAACATTTGATGATTATAACAGACGTCAAATTTCAAATAGAATTTGAGTTTTCATGCTCTTATTCTTTTTAGTCATTTGAAATTTAACTATTTCAATCATGCACCAGTTTGAAGCTTCAACATTTCATTCATCCACAACGCTGATGCGATATAATATTCTTCTTTTGCATCACGAGGATTTCACTTTTTCCTGTTTGCTGAGATTTTCAAATATGACTTATTCCGATTGCACCACAACAATGCATTCTACTCCTGCTGAAAATGTCTTTAAATCCATTTTTTGCTCGTATAATTCTTCTTCTTCCTCTTCTTTCATATTCGTTTCCTTCGTCTTTATCGTAGTCGTCTTCTCTTCCTTTCAGTCTTCTTTTTCTCCACAAAATTCAGAATGTGTTCATTTTGTTAATTTGTTTCATCGTCTTTCTCTTCCTCTTTGCCTTCCTATTCTTCGTCTCTCATCTTCATAAACAATCACCTAATATGCTTGCTCTCTCAGCACAACGATTAAGCAACCTTTTCACATCATTCCGTTCGTCCGCTGTTTTCCGCAATCTTTATCTTCTCCTTCTCTTTCTTCTTCTTTTCGATATAATCAAAATTACCAACAAACTTCTTAAAGAAAATGATAAAAAGTCTACTTTCACTTCTTCTTCTTCGTCTTCGTCTTCGTCTTCCTATTCTTCTTCTTCTTCTTCTGTCTTCTTCTTCTTCTTCCTCTTCCAATTTCTGGTTTTTTGATGAAAACAAACCTTCCTCCAATGCCTTCACGAAAAGAAAATGATGGAAAAGGGAATAACAGAAAGGAAGGAAGGAAGGAAGGAAGGAAGGAAGGAAGAAGAAGAAGAAGAAGAAGAGAATGCAAAGCATGTTGCAGCTCCGGAGAATTTCCACAACGAACTAACTCGAATGTTTGAGAAGACATCTACTAAGGAGAAAGACAAGCGGAAGATGAATGAAAAGATTCCCAGAGAATGAGCTGACTGTAGAGGCGAAGCGGGAGATTTAGGAAAAATGGATGATGGCTTTCTTTCAAGCAGAAGAGAGAGAGACAAAGGAGGTGAAGGAATATAAAATGCTTTGATTTCTGGTGGATTGTTATCTTCATAGGACAGCACGGGCAGAATGGGACCAAGCTTGTTAGCGATGGAAGTTGTAAAAAAAAAGCAGCAAAAGCAGATGAAACATATAGATCTTCCTCCTGGTCCAGTCACAAAACATATTTAGCTGAAGTTGGTTCAATTTTAGAGAACAAAAAATACGAAATTGACAATATCTGCTAATAACAATTGCTGCTGAAATAGAAGAAGAAAGATAGGCAAAGGGTCGATAATCCGGGAAGAGAAGGAGAGGAAGGTGCGCTGACAGTGCTTGTGGCGCAAAGGAGGTTTGATGGGAGTGACGGAGCAGACGCAGAAATGGAGGAGATTAACGTCATCCAATACTCGCAACATGCACAGAATACTTTGTGTGCTTTTCGCGACAGCTTTCTGTGCGCTCCATCACCGAGGCCTTCGTCTGACCCTCAGTTCGCGATAGATATATTTCGGAGGAAGCAGTAGAAGGAGTGGGCTCCTGAGATTCCTCAGGTTAACATCGAATGCTCACTGTTTGTTTCGTGTGTAGTGTAGGATGTGAAAATGAATCTGTTCTATGAACAGAATGAGAACTCGATTTGGAATGGCCGGTCGTCGGTAACGGATGAGAAATTTGAGGCGAATGACCCGCTCATCTTATTCACAGGCACCATTGCGAAGATCTCTTGAAAGTGCCGCTTTCTGCGCTGCATGGACAGGCACAATGGAAGAGAGTATGGAAGCTTCAGTGGAATCTACCAGTCTGAGTTGGATTTTTTGTTGTCTGATTCGAGCAGGGAAGAAACACAGGCGTAGAAGTTTATCACATAGCCAAAGAGGATTGCGAATGAAAAGCAGACTCAGTTCACGTCACAGAACAAGGAAACAGTCGAAGAGGCGAAGTTGGACGCGCCCAGTGCAGCAAGCTTTATGAGACTTGTAAATGAAAATGTCTATCTTTGGGGGAAATAAGCTATTAACATACAAGATTGACTAGATTTTCAAAGAAGAAAGATTTAAGGAAAGAGATGAGAGCCAAAGGCTGCGGATGTTCTGAGCTCGACGAGAGAAAAAAACAGAATTTCAGACGGATCAATGTTGGTGATGGAGAAGATTGGAATAAATGTTTGTGTTTATTTTCTTTTTATTTAACAAAGAAATATTATCAATTTATAATTAATTGCTTATTTTTATTTTTATTTCATATTCTTTTAAAAATTTTGAACTATTTGCTTTTATTTTTCTCTTTTTCTTGTGAACAGACATTCTTGACAGGGATTTGTTAGTTGATCGCATTGGTCATTTTGTGAGTGTGTGCATTGACAACCTGCATCGAAATGCCTGTCTGAACTACCTCTGCATTAAAATCATAGAGACGCCAAATCTTTCCACTCTGTTGTGACCTACACAAACAATCTCCATAAAACTCTGTGCGAGAAACAATGAAGGCACAATTCCTCATTTTATAAAATTTTCTATATTATTCTATTATTTGTTATTTTTTTACTTTTATTCCATTTCTTGTTTACAAATTAATTTTATTCAATATTTTATCTCAATTAATTCAATCTAATAATATTCATACATATGAATCATCCCTCATTTAATCACTTTTTTTAATCAGTTTCGATCGCGAAGCATGGACTGCGGATCTCTTCCAGGATAGCTTCTCAGAGTTTCTGCTGCCATTGGAAACAGAACAGAAAAAAAAGACTGAACAATGTGCCATCTCCACCGCACCATTTGCTTCAACAGATATTTCGGTGACGCCGATGACTGCCTCCTTTCCACACACGCTGGCTTTCTCTTTTCAGAGTCCACTTTAGATATCTTCTCTTCATCATCAATACCTTCTTCTTTTTCTTCCTTTTCTTTTGCGTCGTTCATTTCTAAGTCCCCCTCCATTGTCTCGTCCTCTGATGATGCTGCTGTTAGCATCAGGTGGGTATTGGAAGTTGCATCATTCTCATCTCTTCCTCCTCATTCTCTTATTCTAATCCTTCTTCTTCTCTCTCTTCCTTCTCGACCTCCTTCCACTTTCAATGCTTTCTGCAAATTTCTTCTTTTGCTGGATAAGGAGCTCTCCAAAAGAGAAGAAGAAGATGAAGGAGGAGAAATTGAGAGAGAAAGAAAGTGACAAAGATTAGAAATAGCATGTTTCAACTTTAATAATTTCTTATCGTACTATACACACAAAAACTATTCTGTTGCTTCAACTACATCTTCATCTTCACCTTCAGCTTCCTTGTCTTCTTTGTCTTTATCTACGCAACATTCTATTGCACCTTCTTCAGAAGACCCATCGCGTTGTGTGTCCTCTTGTAGGGCATCTTTGATGTCCAACAAAACATTGCTTTGATGCCAAGATGACCATCCACGCATTCATTGTCAGCTACATGCCCGTTGAGAATTATAAACAAATCGACATCCCAATCGCCAAATGCTTCTGTTCTGTCATGTCCAACGACTGAGTTGCCTTTCTGAGTGATGTTTCCCATGAAGGCGAACAAGGGCTCTTTCACAGAAGCGACAAGGGATTCACACACAAAATACATTTTTCTTCCAACACTCGCCTTGTTGGCTGAAAACACGATATTGGTGATGGAAAAGGAGGATTCTGACACTTGCGAATCATCCTTGTACTCGATCATGAGAGCACCGCCTCTTCCTCCAGAACTTGTATCCTCGTTCACAGAACAGGTGGAGAAGATGGTGTTCCTCACAGAAAACGAGTTGGCAGGGGCAGATGATGCGAATGAGATGTATTCGCCATTGGTGGGAATCTGTTGGCGTTGTGGAGCTGAGTCGATGTTGGCGATTGTGCAGTTGGTGAGGGAGAGGGAGAGGGCAGGGGAGTTGGCAATTAATGAAGAAATGAAAGAAGAGAGAAGAAGAAACGAAGGATGAATGGAATGAATTCCATTGTATATAAAGGAGCGATAGAGGGCGTATGTTGAATGAGAATTTCAAAGAAACAATAATGGAAAATATTGGACGAAGAACAAAGAGGATGGAGAGAGAAGTCAATAAGTGATAAGATCAGGAGAAGAGAGAGAAATAGAAGAATTTGAATCAACTGTTGTTCTTAGCAATATTTACTTTTCCACAATTCCATCCAGTTACTGAATCACTGGACTGGAACGGATAATTTGTTATGTTGAAACATTATTAATAATAGATAACGAACAGTTCTCTTTTTTTGAATATCAAAAAAAATAATAAAAAATAAAAAATAAAAAATTTATACATATTTTTGACTTTTCCAATATCTTTTCATTTTTATTTTCCAATTATTAGTACTGTTTGGAAAATTGAGAAACTTGACTTTTTCATTTTGAAGTTTTATCTATTCGTTTTTTGAAATTTTAAAAAAACTTGATCTGAAATTTTCCATTTTCTCTCTTAACATAAAAGAGGTGTGGTTTTTGCATATGATAATAAAACAAATATTTATAACAGAAATAAAAGTTAAATACTTGCAAAAAATCTATTTTTCTCTATGATCAATAAATACCGTTATAAATTTTATTTTTTCAATTTTTGATCTTTTTTTATGATATCAAAAAAAAACACCCATATGAAGAAAATTTTTTTTTAAACAGTAAAAAGCAATGAAAAAATATCAAAAGTTATTTTGTTTTTTAAATAATATTGAATTAATTTTTGTGATATGAAGCACTTAAATATTAATATTTTTCATTATGAATTGTGTTTGGTGATGTTTCTGCCACAACAATCAAAAAATTGAAATATGAAATAATTACGTGATAAAAAAAAAAGCAGTTGATTGAACAGTGGAAAAACTTTTTGCGATAAAAAAATATAATATTAACAGCTTTATCTATTCAAATCCTGATCATGTCACAACGCATAAATTTATAATATCTATGACACATGTTTGCAGATATGAAAATCCGATTGATTTTGAAATCTGAGAAAGTTTAAGATAGTTCTGAGTGATGCAATGTTTTCATGATTTGCGCAAAATAGCTTGAAAGCCTGTATTTTCCCCCATATATTATTTTTTTATTTTCACGTTCAAAATTGTGTAGAATCTCATCAGGTATAGCACAACTTTTTGTGTCTATGTTGGACTGAGATTATACGCAATGTTGCATTGCGCATCAACATAAAAAAAAGTTATTAATTGATTAATTAATATTGTGTGAAGTTTTCAATTTCATAAAAATTCTTCACAACCACACTTGTTTCAATTGCGAATTTAATATTTGTAATAAATATTCATAATTAAGACTTATTCAAACAATATTTTTTAAAATCAAAAATTTGCATTTGAAAATCAAATAAGTTATTATTCATAGAAAAAAAAAACGCTAAATAATGAAAAATTTGATTATATGTGTGATTATTTTTTATATCATAACTTTTTTCGGAATGAAGATTTTTATTTTAAGTTTTATTTCTTTGGAAAGGAATTAATCATTTGAATGAAAAAAATCATTAAAAAATGTTTAAAAAACGACAATGTTTGAGATTTTGATCATTACGAATTTATTTTTGAAAGGATGTCCAACTTTTCAGAGTTCATTTGTCAAAATTCAAAGTGAAGGGTGGTCCTTCATATTTTGCACAAAGAATAACAAATGTGAAAATAAAAAATGAATGATCAAAAATTTTTTGATATGGGTAATTCTTTTTGAAAAGTCGCAAATGTTTTATTTTCAAATATATCAAAAATTTCACATTTTGCTCAAATATCTGCTTTCACTCACGAATCTCCTCAAGAATGTGTGAAATAGCATAATCCTTTAATAGATTCCATATTAGTGAAGTTTGATGTTCGCGGACAAAAATTTGAGCAAAATATGAAAATTTTGATTTCTTTGAAAATAAAACATGGGTGATTATTTTTGAAATCATAAATTTTTTCGGGGGGTTGATATTTGACAGGTTGTTGTCATTGAATAGAGGTTCTACATATAAATGATAAATTCCATCAAAACCATTTCAAATACAAATGTTAAAGCTGAAATAATGATGAAATTGTCTTTAAATAGTATCTTCACTATTCACAATTCTTTTGTTAATATTCATGTGATATTTTCTAATAGAAATTTTTGAATGAAATAGTATGATTTCAAAAAAAATCACCCACATTTATTACTTTTCATAAAGAATAACCCACATAAATTTTAAAACCATATCAAAATTTTATTATAAAATTTCAAGGACCACCTTATTAATTATTGTACCGAAATTTTTGACTATAAAGTTTCGAATGAGAAAATATTCACCCAATTCACATGTCTCGCAAATTAAATCTTAAAATAATATTGAGACCTCATTTTAGACTCAACGCAATTAAATTTTGTTGATGATTTTATTCAATGAGCAATATTCACCGTTTCGACTATTCCATCTGCATCTATCGTTCAAAACACGCTGTTGTCAAAAAATCGAAAACTCAAAAATATCAACAAAAATGAAGATTTTTGATAACTGCAGATCATCCGAATTGGATGTGTACTTTTCTCCAATAAAACACATCACTACAACAGTGCTTTTCTGTTTAAAACAAAATCCATCCATTGATATTAATATCCTTTTAAAAACCCAAACATCCAATCGAGAAAAGAAAAAAGAAACACAAAACTTGAAAATATCACAAACGAAAATAACTGTGAGTCACATATTGGTGATTGTTTTTATTTTTTTATTCAAATGATTAAATTTGTCAAAATACTTATTGACAAAATTTCACAGAACAAAGAATATATAATTCTTGATCAAACATATTTCATAAATACAGAAAACTCAAACTTATCTAAAAAACCAACCTTGTTATCATCACTTTTATTCAACATGTCAGTGAACATTATTTTTCCTTATCAAATAAAGGAAATGCTTCAGAGAATGATTGTTAACAATTGTTATTTGTGAAAAACCAATTTTTTTCATTGAGAAAAAAAATGGAATTAAATAAAAAATATTCAAATAACATGATACGTTGTATATTCAGCAGCAACATATGAATAAGTTTGAAATGAAATAACACTTTATATTTTGAATTGGATAAAATGAACAAAATCATTTTTTATCGAATATGATTAATTAAATCTCAAATGAGTGAATATTCATATTTAAACAAACAGCTAATTTGAATATTTTTATCACTTTTTTGATATCTTTATTTGTCAAAAAAGACAACTTTCTTTTTGTAAGATTACATAATTATTTTTTCTATAAGACCCATTATTTTTTTTGAATTGTCATAAACAAAAGAATTTAATTTTTCTTAACAAAATAAAATTCGTTTCTTTCAGTTTTTTTGGAAACATACAGATGCTAATTGTTCTCTTCAATTTGTGCTTATTTTTCGGGGTTTGCGCATCAAATGATTGCTTCAATCGCCATTTTGAGACTTTGACGAATTATGAGACAAATATCCCATTATCAAGCCCTTCTCTTCATGAACTCAATCAAGAAAATAAGGATACATTGACATATACGCTCAGTTATAAGGAAAGTGAGAAGGAAGAAAAAACATGTCTAACTTCATCGAATCACCAACAGTTGTTTTATCTTGTCAATTCTTCAGTGGATTTGAATCAAATGAACTTGTTGTCAAATTTAAAAACATGCTCCCTCAGTGGAGATTTGCTTTCTTTGATAAATATCTCGAGTTGCAGTTTTTTCATTTCATCCTCATCCTTGAGTTCATTCATCACATCTTCGGGCAAAGTCGCAATGTCAAAAATAAGAATCGTGCTGGATGATTGTTCACAAGCAATCAAACAATCAATTGTTCATATTGCAAAGCACGGTTCATTGACAATAAGCAACTCAATGATGAAAAATGTCGCATTGGCAGAATTGGATGGAACAGTGTTGTATTCTGGAAAGGCGTCAAATACTGCGTTGGTGAATTGTCATTTTCAGAACATTTCAATTGTTCATCATTCAGCAGATATCCATTTCAAAAAACATTCAGCAGAGTGTATTGAGGTTTCTTCTTCAGATTTCATAAACTGCGTTCAGCCTTATTACGGATCAATTGTAGCCCCATCTTGCATATCTTTCATAGTGAAAAACTCATCTTTCAATTCATGCCAAAATACTATCATTGTCTCAAACGAGTCATTTGATCAGAGACAGTCTTTCAATGAAGGAAACATTTCATTTATTGATTGTTTCTTCAAATGCTCATCTCCAAAAAATGCTGGTGGAGCTTTGTATTTCTTATCTGAAAATGTCATCTGCCTTGTTTTTCGATGCCTCTTCAATGAGTGCTCTTGTGGATCAGAAGGCTCAAACTTCAACGGTGGATCAATGTACTCAAGTTCATGTAGAAAAGTTGATGTTTTTGATTCAAATTGCACAAATTGCAATTCAACATATTGTTGCGGAGGAATCACATCAAATGATGACAAATCAGTTGTTATAAAAAACTGTCTTTTCTTCAATTGTCGTTCAATTCACTATGCAGCCATTTTAATCCTGTTCACGAATGGTGCATTGATTGATTCAACAATCGTTTCTGAATGCATAGCGAATTCAAATCCTGGTTTATGTTTTTGGAACGCAAATGGAAAGGGATTTGTTAATGATTGTTGTTTCAGAAAATGTGTTGCAGATAGAGTTGGAACAATAACGTTAAATATGAATTTTGAAGTGACTCCAGGAGGGTCAATGAAATACTGCTTTTTCGATGGAAACAAGGCAAGTGACTCATCAGTTGGAAATGACATTACGCTTGTTGGTAGTTGGGTTGGAAAAATATCTGATTCAGATGTAATTGAATGCAGTTCAACAAGCGACCATCCACGAGTCGTTGATGGCTCTGTCAATAAAGATTATTGGCTTCCTGATCCTGTTGCATCTCTCGAAGGTCTTGATCAGTTGTTTGTTTCCTGGCTGAGGGGAGCAGATGAACCTGGCTGTGGATATCGGGCTAGACCATTCAAAACCATTGGACATGCATTGATCAAGCGTTCAACACAAAATGTGGTTGTTTTCAGCGGGAATTATGAAGAAAACAGTATTTCAATTGATTCGTTCAAAATGGAATTCATCGGACACAGATGCGACAACTCGGTTGTTCGCTCCAGAGATGTGATTTCCGGAAAGTCACTCATTTCAGTGGAAAATGGAGAGCTGATCATTTCAGCATTCACACTCATCCTCGATTCAGCAACCTCAGCCAGTGGCAGTCTTTTGTCTGTGAATGGAAATGGAGCTGCACGTCTGGATGGATGCGAGATTCGAAGCGAATCTGATAGCCAGGCACAGTCATTCAGTCGATCTTTGATTGATGCAAAAGACGGATCAACAACAATCATCAATAATTGCTTGTTCAAGCACATCTGCCTGGAGAATATTCCCTTGATTTCAATGGAATCTGTGAACGATATTGCCTTCTCAGGATCAGTGTTTGATGGCATTGTGCGAAAGTCAGGAAACGGTTCATTGGTTGAAGTGACTGTAGATGAAGGTGAGAAATTGAGTCTTGTGGATTTCAGGATTCGCGACTGCTCGTGTCTTGATGGAAATGGTGGTGCATTGATGGTGAAGATGAATGATGGAAGCGAAGTGGCAATTGGAAATAAAAGCTCAAATGAATTTGGAAGTTGCTTCGAACAATGCAAGGCAAAAAAAGGAGCATATGAAAGAGGCGTTGGAGGAGGAATCATGATTGACTGCGCAGCTGGAGGGAAAACTTTTGATTTTGGAAATATCAACTTCACAGGGAACAAAGCTGAATATGGAAAGAATGTATTTGTGGTTGCCACAGAGCTTGAAGAGTTGTGCTCTCGCTCAAAGTTTGGCTTTATTCTTGATGAGAATGTGTTGGATGAGCTGATGGGATTTGAGGAAAGCGAAATAGGTGCTGCAATTCCTCTTGTTCTGTTTTGGATACCATTTCCTTTGGTCGTGACTGTGAGCGGATCAGCTGGCTCAGATCATCTGAGATGTGGATTTTCAGTGTCTCCTTGCAGAACATTGCAATATGCTGTAAGGACTCATTTCAGTTCTTCCATAAGAAAAATCAAATTTGTCCCTCCTTTCAAGTTTGATCATTCAACTGTTTTTGATGACCGGGGATATGATATTTCTGTTGAAACGAAGGGAACAGTGATTGAGGTTGCTGGGGATTCGTCATCGCCTGAGAACGGGTTTATTGAAACAAGAATAGACACAGATATTTCAAATATCTCGTTTTCTCTTCCGTCCTCGTTGCCTCAGAGCAAGCCATTTCTCTGCTGCACTTCGCATTCGTTGAGTCTCCACAACTGCTGCATCGTTCCATCAAAAAGTGATGTGGTTGTTGAATACAGCTTTTGCTGTGTTCTCAATGGAACAATGTGCCTTGATCAATTCGAAATTGTAGACACATGTTTTGGGAGCTTTTCAGCTATTTGTGTGAGCGGAGAGAATGCAGAAGGAACACTGGATGCAGCGTTTCTGAGGAATGTCACAAGCAATTCAAATGATGGGCTGATTTCAGCGGAGGAAAGAGGATCCATTTCCATCCAAAACTCAGAGTTTTCATCTTGCACATTGGACAGTTGCAGTGTCGTGTTCAGCAAAAATGGAAAAAATATGAATATCACAAACACTGATTTTCATTCAATAACACGTCAGAAGCAGAATGGTGCTTGCCTCTGCATTTCGAGTGATGACGACTCTGCAGCTATGTCTGTCAATGCTTCGAATTGCGAGTTTGTGAATTGTGGTGTTGAGTCAGAATCAAATGGAGGAGGAGCAATTTTTGTATGCTCAGGGGATCAAAGCTCATTGACATTCGAACAATGCAGTTTCACTTCGTGCCAAGCACCTTGGTCTCAACAAGGCATCTCAAAGAATGGAAGAGGTGGTGCACTTTTTCTTGATTTGCCTGGAGAGAATCCCTCATTCACAATTGCAGATCCCACATTCTCAGACAACAAAGCAGAACATGGAAAAAACATGTTTCTGAAGTGCAACGATCTGAATTCCACTGTTACAAACGATAAATTTGCCTTTCAGTATGGACAGATGGCGAGTGATGAAACACTTTTTGATGGAAGCGATACGAAGTTTTTGAATACTGATCTTTTCCGATTCCTCATCAAATATGAGAGCGGAACAGTGTTTGTGTCTGAAGATGGAGCTGATGTTTTGAGATGTGGAAGCAATGAAGATCCTTGCAAATCCTTTTGGAAAGGGATGAAACAAATCAAGTCCGATTCTGATGAAAAGAAAATCATGCTGAAAGGAGAGTGCTCAATCAGAGACGAATATCATATTTCTGATTTGGAAATTGAATCATCAACAATCACAATCGATGAGCCTGAAATGGGCATTTTGATGTTTGAGAATGTGTCTCCTGATGAAAAAGTGTTGCTGAACGTTAATCGCAAGGTGACAATTAATCATGTTCGAATGTCCACAAGCTCAGATTTTGTGTGTCTGAATGATGCTCTCATCGCCTGCCAAAATGGAAACATCACAATGATGAGTTGCCAGTTCCACTCACTTGCTCCACACAAAAATCCCCTTTCTGTTGCATTTATCCAAATTCTCAAGGGATGTTTGATGATTCAAGATTTGGAAGTGGAGTCGATAAACATTGGACGAAGCATGATCGAAACTTCCAACAAGGCGAATGTTGGAATTATTGACATGAAAATCCAATCAGTGAATCTGACTGATGGAAGTCTTGTAGATGTTGTATACATTCCAACAAGTGAAAGAAATGAAGAGAAAAAACAGATTCAAATCAACTCTTCCTCTTTTCTTTCAGTGAACGGAAAGAATGATGAGAGCCGTGTTCTGAGTTGCATCGACTCCACAAACACAAATATATTCGTTGTGTACTCAAACTTTTCTGGATGCCAGTCACCAGAAACACAAAAAGGAGGATGCATTCTCATTGAGCTGTGCGAGGGAGGCTTATTCAACTTGAAAAAATGCCTCGTGGAAATGTGCGGGTGTTCCACAACAAATGGAAGGGGAGGTGGACTTTATTTGAGAACAGAACTCGCAACAAAGCTCAGCATGCACATCGAGCCATTGAAGTTCGATTCAAACACAGCCCAGGTGGGGCGAGATATGTTTGTTGAGTGCATCAATCTGAACACACAAATAAATGAAACAATGTTCAAAATGGATTTTGATCCGAGTGTTTTTGTTCGTCTGAATGCAATCTATGGGATTGACCGAAACGAATTTTCTTCCGAGCCTGTCAATCTTCTCGACTTCATTCTCATATTCCAGTCAGATTCGATTGTTGTTAGCTCGGAGCAAACCAAAGGAGGGAATGACACGCAGCAGTGTGGAACTCTTGCCCTTCCTTGCACTACCATTGGATACTCTCTCATCCATCTCACCCACAAAGTGGACAGCAGGCTTCTTGTCGACTTGCAGAGTGTGATCGACTGTGAAATCGAACTCTGCGATGTGACGATGACCTCTCGAAAGAAGACAGCAGCTTCAATTGAAATTGAGGAAATCACAGAATTTGAAAAGAGTTGCATTGTTAATTGTTCTGGCTCAGTTGCTCTGAAGTTGATTTCTTTCCACTTCCCAACAGAAATAACAACAGCTCACTCCTCATTCTTGTATTCAGAGCATGCAGCCCTCTCAATTGAAAGTTGTCAATTCTCAGGGATGTCAAACATTTACGAGTCACACATTTCATTTGCACTTGTGGAAATAGTTGGTTCAGAGCTGAGTATCCTTGATCTCTTGATTGAAAACATCTCTGTGGCATATCCTTATCTGATTCACATTCACTCGTTTTGTGGGGATTTGTCTCTCGACAAGCTGAGAGTGAAATCTGTCAATGTGGAGAAGAATATGGCATTTGTTAAAGGGAAGGAAGATGACAATATATGTGTGGCTGGAGAATCTTTCGATTTTCTCCTCTCAAAGTTCGAAAATATCAGCATTTCTGGTGAACAATCAACAGTGATTAATGTTGAAAAATGTGCCAGTTGTGTCAGATGTGCAAATATATCGCTGACTCACAAAAGCGTGGCAAACAAGAAAGGAAGTGCTTTGACAATGAGTTCATGTCAAAACATTGCTCTGGATTCCTGTTTGTTTGATGGGACAATGGATGTTGGCGACAAAAGGGATGAGCTGAATGCTGGGCAAGATGAAGTCTGCCGATGGAACGGATCAATGGTGGAACTGAAAGATTCATCAGCAACAGTGAAAGACACCATCATATCGAATGCCTCAAATGGAGGGTTGTCTGTGTGTGGCGGAACCGTTGTCATTGAAATGGGGTTGTTCACAAATAACAATCCAAGATTCTCAAAATACCCATCACTCAGAAGAAACATTATCTGTTCAGATTCAGGATCACTGAGCATCACAAGTTTGAAAGGAGGAGATGGATGGGAAAGAAATACTTCCCTTTGGATGCTGAATGATGTGTGCGGTTTTGGAGGAATTGTTTCTGAAAGGGGATCATCATTCTTCATTCCTGTGCTGGAGAGTGTGAAAAGCGAAGAGAATGGAACAAATACAAATCTCAAATTTGAAGGATCGCTTTTTCTGCCTTGCAATTTGTCATTCTCTGTTTCGTTCAAAGAAGGTGACGAGGAATTGATTGAAACATTTAACTTCGAAGAATCAGACTTTGAATCAGAAAATGCAGTTGTTGGAGTGATTGATACAGAGCTATTAAGAAAAGCTGGCGATGGAACAGAAGTGTCAGTGAAAATTTTGTTTGGAAGAAAAGCTTCGCCATCATTCACTGATTCATTCATCCTGAAGAATAAAAGTGAGACTGAACCAAAGGGAGATGAAAAACTCGTTGAAGGAGAAAGAGAAGGAAAACCATCATGGGCTCTTATAATCGCTGTTCTATTTGTTGTTCTATTCTTTATTGTTCTAATTGTTGCTATTGCTTTTATTGTTCGGTGGAGAAAGCAAAAAAGACGGACTGAAGAATTGGAAATAATTGTGGAAGATACAGTGAAGAAGGATCCAAAGGCGTTTGAGATGGTGACGATGGAGATGTCACCTGAGGCGCAGTGGCGAAGGGCTGAGAGGGAGGCTGAGAAGAAGAATGAAGAGAGAATAAAGAAGAGGGTGTATGAGAAAAGCTTGGGACATTCAGAGTCCTCTGAACATCTTCTTTCTGAGAGTGGCTCCACTGAATACATATTAGGCAGAGATTCAGACAAGATTCCTCAATGGATGCTGGAGAAGGTTGATGAGAAGGAAATTGAAAATGAGGAGACAAAAAAGAGAACACCATCACCATCCATCTCATCCACTTCGACGATGGACACTTCAGACACAGATACAACGTTTGTTCGGAGGGAAGATCTGTGCCCAACCACTTCATCCATGTCGAATCTGGTGGATGCAATGGCATGCTCATCTCCTCATGAGAAGCTGATTGTGGATTTGAGAGATTCGCTGTTTATGCTGCTTCATGGAAGGAACGAGAAGAAAGAGATGGCGATTGGGAGTTTGAAGGAGAGAGAGATGACAGCTGCTCAGATCCTATTCTGGGTGGCGAATGGAGCACTTCATTCATTTGATGAAGAAAAAGAATTGCCTTCGCTGGCCAGTCTGAGTCCTCACATTGTTTTGTTTTCTGAGCACATGGTCATCTGCATTGTGATGCATTCTGATTTCCTTTCATCTGAAGACTCGGATTCATCCTCAATCTCATCATCAACAGTTGTAACATCTGCCAGTGGTAATGATGAGGACTCCCTTCCATCATCAGCATTTGAGGATGAGGATGATTACAAAAAGGAATGTCTGAGGTGGAAGGCACCAGAATTGCTGTTGAATAGGAAGATTGGAGCTTCAAAGGAATCTGTTTCATTCTCGATCGGGATGATGTTGTGGGAGTGCCTGTCCCTTCAAATTCCATTTGGTGAGTATGAGGCAGAGGTGGCAGGACAGAAGATTGTGAACGGAGAAAGACCAAAACTCGGGATAGTTGAGCAATCGCATTTGAACTTAGTTGTGAGATCCTGTTGGAGTGACAATTTTTCTGAGAGGATGTCCCTAACTGCTCTGAAAAGGGAGTTCATCCATCGCTTTCCCGAGGGATGTGTGATGCTAACGATGTCTGATGCCATCGCTCTAGAAGAATCAGGTGAAGATGAAGCCAATGGAAGCGCAATTGAGAGCGGGGATGACGGTGGCACACTGTTTTCAAGATAAAGATGGATTTTTTGTAGAAAAAAAAAGAAGAATCGAAGAAACCAAGCAGGAATTTTGATTAAAATGAAGGAGAAGGAGAAAAAGAGCGATTAATCAATGAATATCATTGAATAATTCTTGCTGTCGAGTGAATTAACGCTGTTTTTGAAGATGTCCTATTTATGTTGCTGTTGAAGATGTTCTTTATTGGAATGTTTCATTTTCAATGTCAATGAGTTTTCGTTAAATTCATCTTTTTTTTCTTTTTGTGGTCTTTTCATCTTTCTGTAGAAGAAAACAATTCGCACACATTTCAAATAATATCAAAGTGAAAAATCATCATCATGTTCTCTTTCATCTATATTCCTCAAAGAATCTCTTTGATAAAGAAAAACATTTTTCTTCAAAATTCTTCATTTTTTATCATCAAAGACGCTCAAGAAAAAACAAATCTCTTTCTTCTTCTTCTAATGTTATTCACCTCCTTCAACTTATCTTCAAAAAGTGCTCTGAGACCATCCTATAAAGAGTTATCTTCTTTTCTTTCTCTATCCCAGATCTATTTTTTTCTTATTTCCTCTTTTTTTCCATAATTTTCTCAAATTCCATCTTTCAGCACAACTTTCAATTGCTTTTGTATTTCATTCTTGCCAATTGCTCACAAAATCTCAAAATCTTAATTTTCTTTCTTCTTCCTTCTTTTCACTCATTTTTGTTTGTTTCCTTCAGCTTGAGTTTTTCTCTCTTTTGTCTTTGCTCAATGTTTTCTCTCATATCCATTAGAATAGATCGGCCAAAACCGCAGCATCAGTTAACTCAACGAAGAAGAAGATCAAAGATGGAATGACATGTTGAATGAAGTTTCTATCTTTGTTGTTCCATAATTTTAGGCAAAAATGTGTAATTGTCAATTCTTCTGTTTGTACATCAGACTTCATGGAACATTCCGTGAATGGATGATTTTTCTTTATTGAAAGGATTTCGGTAACTGTATTTCTGATGAGAATAATATTCCATCAAACCCGTTTGAGATTTGTTGAAAAAATAACAGAGCATTTTTCCTTTTGAATTTTAGAATGATTGCAAATCTGAAGAAGAAGAATTCTTATTCCTCATGTTCGCAAAACACTCAAATTCTAATGCCTATTTTCTTCAATTATCGAAATGTGTTTGATGTTGTCAATTCATCTGAACCAGAAAGCTTCCCATTTCTTCTTTTTTGATTTTCTAAAAATTAAAAACATTCATGAATGTTTCGAATTTCAATTAAAAAATTAAAGCAAAACCTTTCAAATATTAAAACCATTTCCATTTCTTCTTTTTCACCAATTAAATGTTGGAACCACTGAATGACCTCTGTTCATCGAAATAACCTCCCAATTCTTCAAAAAATGCATGAAAAGGACAAACAAAAATATTCTTTCCCTTTGATAGAAATTTTTTTATTTATTCTTCGTCTTCCACTTCGCTGTCTCATATGAAACATTCGTTCTGAATTTTTCATCAGATTCTGTTGAATGAGATACTTTCACTGACATTGACTGATGCTATTGACTCAGGAAAGCTGTTCAGGCTTTGAATAAACAGGAGAAAAATAACTCAAAATGAAAATGAAACATAAAGAAAGTGAAGAAAAAACCAAACTCAAAATATTTGTTTCCATTTAAATTGTTTTTTCCAAGTGGAGGCAGAATAAAGAACAATATCATTGGAAAGTTTCCAGTGAATGAAGGCACCTTTTTGTTGTTCTCATGCAATAATTTTTGATTTAATGCTCATTTTGAATAATGTCATCTTGAAATTCCTCCAGCCATTTTCAAATGCTTCAAACATGAGAATGAGCGAATAATTAAAGTCATTCTTATTTAGGAAGCATGAAACATCATCCTTTTCAATTTTGATTTTTCTTCTTCAAAAGCGCCTTCGTTGTTTCAGTTGATTCTTTTCTTGAAAAAATTATATACAATTTAACGAAATTGATGACATTTCACCTCAAAAAAATAAAGGGTTGTTTCTCTCATCATTTTGTCAATTATCAAATTTTATTTTGAAATTGGAATTAATTGAGACAAAGGATAGAGATCATTTTTTTTTTTTTTGAATTCGAATATGATGCTTTGAAAGAATTAGTTGAAAGAGAAAAAATCATTTGTATAAATCAAATCGAGAACAAATATGAGCAAAGAAAGAAAAAAGGAAAAAGGAAGTTTTGAGGAGCAAAATCAGTCAATTGTGTTGAACAGTTGATTGAGGAGGGGGAGAGGTACAAATTTATGCTTTAGAGAATATAATATCCATGAAGAAATTAAAAAGAAAGAAGAAGATGAAAAAACCAAGAGATATGTTTCATCGTTTCAATCAAGTTGCATAAGATCCTTTTTGGAAAAGGAGAGAATTCATTTGCAGGAGGAACAAGAGAAAATATGGGAAAATGAAAATGGCTTCACTTCATCACAAATAAATGGAGATTGCAATTCAGTGATGATTTTGTGGTTTGAGTGATTTTTCAAAAAAGAAGTCATCAAACTTGTTTGTGTGAAAGGAACTGGTTTCCAAAACAATGAAAAAGAATTGTGAACAATTTCTTAGTAATTATTCCTGTCTTTGCAGAAGCTTGTTCGTGGCTTTGTTTGGTTGAATAGATTTTTCGAAAAGAAAAATTAGAATATCAATCAGAACATCAGTTCTATTTTTTTAACCTTTTTCTTTCATCTTTTAAAAGTCATTAAAATAAAAAATTCTTTTTCTTTTGATTCATCAATTGTTTTTTTTTTTTTTTTTTTCTTAGTTATTATCTGACAAACGAAGAGTGATGAATATTCTTCAATCAAATATTTCTCCTCTTCGTTTTGTTAGAAGAACTGCGGTCTGATTTATAATTTCCTCTTTCTTTTGTGTCTCATCCTTTTCTATTTCCATTTCTCTTCCTTTGCAACTCATCATTCTAACTGTTCATGTTCCATCATCTTGATTGCAACAATAAAGAAAAATGGAAATTCATTCCTTCCACAAAAAATGAAAATCGTTTGTCATTATCGATCTGAAAACTAACTGGATTTTGTCTTATTTTGTTGAATGAGTCATTTGTTTATTATTGTTGTTCCTCTCTTATTTTCATTTTTGAATTGAAAATTCCAATCTTTCTTAATTTTGTCCATTGTTCAATAATTGTTTGGAAGAACATTTTGATTCAAAAATATGTGTTTCAGAAATAAATGTGTCTCTTTCTGATATTATTTGCAATAATTTTTTTTTTATTTCTATCATTTTCCTTTTATGATTCAAAAAATTTCGTTCTCAAAAGTCAATAGAAAAGCACTTGTATTATTTTCCTTTCGGTGTTGATATTCTTGTTTTCACAGAATGATCAAGACGGAAACAATCCAGATCAAGTATTTCATAATCGCTTTTATTGACTGATCAATAGATTTTGTTCCTGCAAACTGAAAGCTCAAATGAATCAATTGAATCATGAAACTGAGGCTTGTCAAAGCGATTTTCTTTTGTATGTTGCATTATGTTTTTCTTTGCAAATTTTTTTAGTATTTGTCATTAATCATCCCCGATGATTCCACAAAACAAAAAGCAGGATCTGTCGATGTTCAAAACACCATATCAATGATTCAGAAGAATCCTCTTGTGAAAATAGATTTTGGTTTGTTCATATCGTTTTGACTTCGTGGAAATTCTCTGTGCTTTATTATTTTATTGAATTTGATTCAAAGAGATATTTTCGGAGTTGGAACAGTGCAATGGAGATGAACAGAAACTGAAAATACTCAAAATGAAAGGAATAATGGAGAAAATGAACAAAGAAGAACTGAAATCCATTATGACAACAGAACTGTTCGACAGATTGGACAAACTGATTGAAGAAAAGAAAATGACGCTGGCAAATACAATTTTTTTGTTGAAGTGCATGGGATATTGTAATGCATTGAAGTGTTCATTCAACTTGTGTTATGAAAGGTCTTTGTTGCACAAAAGATTTGAAAAGATGATTATTGATGAAGCTAAAAAGAAAAAAGGAAAGAAAGAAAAACTCTTAATTGACCTTGATGAATGCTATTCAACGCTTTGCAATGGCTTTTCTTTTGAATTCCTTTCAATATGTGTTCCTTGTATTCTGAAAGTTGTACTGAATAAAGTTGAAAGAAAAGAGTCTCGGGATGAAGTTGAAATGGCTTTTCTTTCATTGAGCAACATTGAATATGAAGTGTGGGCTCTTCTATTTCTTTTTTGATATTATCTCTTTTTTTTTCTTTTCTTTTAGATTAAGAAAATTGGAAAAAATCAGTATTTGAAGGAGATGATAGAAATCATCAATTGTTATCAACAGAATCACAATTTGACACGACTTGCATATCAATCTGCTTGGAAGTTTTTGATTTTCCGACTTTGGAGTGAAAGAAGCTTGGAAGATGTTATTGCGGATGATCTGCATTTTGCAAGAGAAGCAACAAGAGAGTTGGAGGAGCTGGCTGAAAGAGTTGATTGGAGCAAAAGGGAAGAGAGAGAAAGAGAATGGAAAAACATTTTGTGTATCAATAGGTAGCTAATAACTATGCAAATATTCTGTACGGATAGCGATTATTCAGGAACAGATATTGAAAGAATTGTCGCTGGTATTATTAATTTATGCAGAGTTACGAAGAATGCCGAGAAAGAAATTGCAAGAAAATGCATAAAGTTTATTGAAAGCATGATATGTGACAATAAAATTGGAGTAACATATAATATTTTCGATTTTGGTGAGATAGTTTTGGAGGAATTGAGTCAACCAACATTGTATTATTCAACAACATACAGTTGCAAATATTATTTCATATCTCTTTTTGAAATGCTGAACAGGAAAAAGGAGTCAAAAAAATGTTGTTTTGAAATTGTTATCTTCAGCACTGAGTTGGCTGAAAGGAGGGTCAAAAACGGAAAATGAAGAAGAGGAAGAGGAAAAGAAAAAGATGGTGCTGAAGAAGAAAATGGCGGAAAAGATTGAAGAGGAAGGCATCGAAGATATTTGTTTCAGCTTTTATGGAATGTTACTCCGAGTGGAAGATTGGATGATTGCAACAAATTGGAACGGTTCGAAGTGAATTATGTGTGATTTGAAATGATACGGATATCCACTTTTGTTCAATTCATTTTATTTCCCCAAAAATATCACTTCCTTTTTTTTAATTCAAAAAAGAGTTTTTCGTTCATTTTCTCCTCGTATTGAAGGGATCATATCATTCAAAAGCAAACTTATTTCAATACGATCTTTTTTGTGTCTTTTAACACCCTCTTGGGAAGTGTTCTTTTTAAATAATGTTCCAGATATAACAATTTGAGAATTATTCTGAAGAAGTTTTATTTCCTTTTTGTTGTTTTGAAAAAATGAAAGGATTGGATGCTCGAATTCAGTGCCATTTGTATCACATTTCACAGTTAAATAAAAAAATGATTTCATAAACGGAAGCAAGAAGAACTTTGTGATTGTGAACATAGAACCATTATCGAAAAGACTAATGAAGGGAGAATGGAAGAACAAATAAAGATGCTGTTTTTTTATTGAATAATCGGAAAAATAGATATACAAAAATTCCTTGGATAAGCACAACCTCTTGAATTAAGAGATAATTATTTCTTTGACAAATAAACATCAAAGAAGTTTTCAGAAAATATTCAGACTTTTTCAATTTTCTTTGAAATTTTGCGTTCAGTTTTCATTCTTCAATGCATGATGGAGTTTCCTTGAAATAAAATAGCTCTTAAATGATATATAATAAGAATCACGAAGATTTTAACAAAAATTTTTATTTTTAGTTGATTTTGAAATTCTTTTTTGAAATGTTTTAGATTTATGATTTTTTGATTTTGAATGAGAGTTTTACAGCTATGATTAATTCTTCGTCTATAGAAACCAAATAGATAAGCAAAACAAATATTTCTCTAATATTTCAATCTCACAATTGAACAAATTGAAAATAATAATAATTATTTTCCAATGTGCCTTTGAAAAGGAAGTTTTTATACGAATGAATTCAAACACATCACTATGGAATAAAGAAATAAATTTCTATATCAATTTGGAAACAAAAATTCAAATACAAATTCATAATTTTCAATAATATAAAATTGACTTCTTTCAAAATTGTTGATCAACTGGTATTAGAAGAATATTTGTTGTTCAGTATTATTCTTTGGCATCCAAAAGCATATGGGGGAAAATACTGGCTTTTAAGCTTTTTCTGGACAAATCACGAAAGCTTTGCTTCACTCATTTCTTTATAAATCTTTCTCAGATTTCAAAATCAATTGGATTATCATATCTGTCAACAGGAGTAAATAATATCATTTCATGATATTCTGCAACATGATATGGATCACAATAAATGAACCCGGATAAATCATATTAAAAATAATAAAAAGTTCAAACGCTGTGCAAAAAATTCAATTGAAAAAGCTTGAAGTCACATATTTTCCCCCATATCATCACAAGAAATTCATCTGTCTCCACTTTAGTTATATTTTTAATATCCATTCTAAATTATAGTGATATTTTTCAATGAACAAACATTTTTCAAACCTTTTCACTTTTTTTTTGAAGAATAAATTCACTGTGTTAAATGCATTTGAACATGTTTTTGAAAATTGCATACACAAACTTCAAAAATTGTTTTTTTATTTGCGCCTTGATCAATATCATCTGGTTTTCGATTATCTAGAAATGCTTTGAAAATGTCACATTAAAAAATGAAAAATATTTCTTCCTAACAAAATGAGTTTTATCAAAAGAATTATCAAAAATGGAAAAAATAAAGGCCAAGAACCAGTTATTGCGAAATTAATTTAAATTTGAAATTGTATAAAGTGACCGTGAAAAATTACAAATTTTTTGTTATCACAAAAAGTTGCGTAATATATGATGTGATAATTGTTTGTTCGAACCTCAACATGTATTTAAAATTTGTTCGCAAATATCAGTCAGTTGATATTGATGAAACGATTCTCACATAAAAATTAGTTCATTTAGGAAACGAAATATAACAATTATTAATCTTTCTTACAAATGAAACGTGAAAAGAAGTCAAGAAAAAAATTTGATGTTCACATTATTGTTTTAATCATGTTGATAAAAACATTTATCTCATTTATTTGCATGGTTAAAATGAATAATTAATTTATCGATTCTATTTAATACATGAGCATTCATTCCTGGGGAATATGGATTATTAAAGTCAGAATGTTTTTCACATGTGATTTAACAAAAACAAACATTTTGTTAACATGAGAAAAGCAAATCTTTTGAACTTAAAACTTTTCATAAACAGTTGTCCAATAATTGACGAAACATAATGCTTCAATAATTGATTCTTATCATATTTCATTTCCTCCAAAAATATATACGAAATGTTAATTCGAATGAATTCACACACCATATATATCCACGGAAGCTTTGTATTGCAATTTCTTCAATTGAATCATCAAGCGCAAAAATTTCATTATTAGGAAAAAAAGGGATGACGAAAAAAGTTGTTCTGAAACACAATGAAGAAGAAAGTTCACATTTTGCTTTTATCAAAAGCACAAAGATAATATTTTTTGGCCTAACTTCCAACCATGGCATCTGATTCATCATTCCCTATATTAATTTTTAAAATTACAAAATTTTTGATTTTTTGTGCAAATAATGAAATAAGAATGTTAGATTGAATGAAATTAAATTGCATGAATTACTGGATATAAAATATCTCAGTGTCTGAAGCACATCCACAATCTTCATAAATATAATTTAAGACTTGTAAATTTAACTTTTGTCCAATTTAAAATATGAAAATAAAAATGACATTTCAAAACTTTATTGAAAACACAATGATAGTTGTTCCTCGCGCTTTAATAAAGGCATAAATTTGTGTCTTTAATGTAAATTTTCATTGATGAGTTTTAGAAACAATGATGTTTTCTTATTACCTTTGTTAGCTGCATTCTCCACGATTATAAATTTTCATAAGAACATGTGATGAATTTGTTCCTTCTTAATCTATTACAGTTTCAACAGAAACAAAGAGATATAAGAAAAATAAAAACTCAAATTGGATTATTTAACAATAAATTCTGGGGTTGATCAGAAAGATGCCATGATCGAAGGTCATGCCTATATTTTTTAATTTCAAACAAAATTTGAAAGTGACACATAATCAATAAAGTGTTTTTATTAAGATAAAGATAATCACATTTGTCAACACTATTGAAAAATGTTAAGAAAAGTCAAAAACATAAATAAAAAACCATTTTCACTTTTTCGACATAAAAATAAAGCCCATTGTTCGTAAAATATTATAAAATGCGTCTTTTAATTTCATTCTATTTTGTTTCTTTTTTTTTATAATTGCAGAAATATTATGAAGATAGTTTTTTTTTTAGAAAAGGACCAGATTTGTCACTTTTGATATCATATTTATAATCGAAAAGAACACAATGAAAACAAAATAATGCTTTTTATAATTGATTTTTAAAAACAACATGTTTTATTTATTGAAGATAAAAATTTTGTAATAAAACCTTAATGTATAATTCTCAAACATTCAAAAATGTTTTTTTTTTTTTTTTTTTTTTTTTTTTTTTTTTTTTTTTTTTTTTTTTTTTTTACTTTTTTTTTTTTTTTTTTTTTTTTTTTTGTTTGTTTGTTTGTTTGTTTTGTTTTGTTTTGAGATTCTTTATGTTCACCAGATGTTTATTACTAATTTTTATACGATATTTCCTGTTGTTGTGGACAACTGCTATACTTTGTTGTACCGATTTTAAGACTGAATCGAGCCATTTGAATAAAGATACAATTTTACGTGTTGAAGTTGTAAAACAGGACTTTCCGTCATATTTTGCAAGAACAAGAAAATATATATTGCATGTTCCACAGCAAATGAGAAGCGTTGCAAACACATGCAGGAGACTTTTCAGAGTTACCGAAAGACAAGTTTTGAACGAAATGAGCTGTTTTCTTTCGAAAATGAGAAATTTAAACTCGACAATATTTATTGAAAGGGAATGTGTATTATCCAGCTGCGATGATACAACGGTTTTACAAGATGGCTTTTCGAATGTTTCTATTGTTAGTTGCATTATTTTTTCGAGAAAACATCGGTTTGGCAGTCCATTTGCTAAAACAGGAAGCCCTTTACAGCTCAAAAACATCTCACTTTTATCACAGATAGATTCTATGGAAATGAATTCGTTTGTGTCTCTTGAAAGCTATTTTGCTTCAACAAGTCAACAATTTCCTTTGATTGTTTCATCTTCATCATTTTCGTCTGTTTTAATATTATCAACGTTTTTTTGCCTCATCTGTGATTGGATCAACATTGGAGATTCATGATTCTTCTTTTTTCAATATCAGTGCAAAGCCAAATGCGATCATTCAAGTACAAGGATCTAACTCTTTCACTTCAACAATTTCAAATTGTGCTTTCAATCATGTGTGCGGTGTATATGATGGAGCGCTAATTCCTTCGATCTCTTTTGGCGTTCGCTCACTTGCTAATTTTAACTCAACACACGTCTCATGCACGGGGTGGGCAAACAAGCGTTATTCAAATGAAACACTCGAAAGAGTTGTCCTGGTTCCTTTTGTTGATAAGGAATTTGCGTTTGACTCATGCACTTGGAATGGAATTAAAGGCGATGAATTTGGCCAATGCATCTTTGCAAGAACACAAGATCAGACTGTTTTAACTGTTGATGTTATTAATTGTAAATTTCAAAACTGCACAAGCTATGTTGGATCGGGATAATCTATCTTTGTGACCGGAAATGCGGCCGTAACCATAGAAAACTCTTCTTTCCAAGATATAAACTGTGAAAATGAAAATAAAAATGCTGAGACAACTGCTGGAGCTATTCATGCGGTCAGCATTCGTTCCCCAGCGATCAGGCAGAGCTTGTTTTCAGGTTGCAGTTCGAATGCTGATGCATGTATCGTATTCGAGCGCAAATTATCACAGATGCCTGAAAGAAAAGCTGTCTTAAATGGAAATAGCACAATTCTGCAACAAAGTTATCACTCACAAATTCGTGAAAGAAACAATTTTCCATTTGAAGGCAACTGCTTAAAAATGCGAACAAAGTTGTATTCCCATCCAGACGAATTCTTGGAAGAAGTCGAGCCAGTGTGTTTGCAATGTACCTTTTTGAGATGCGATTCGCAAAGAAGAGGAGGTGGATTTTATCTGAAAGATGTTGAAGATCAGGCTCTTGTTTCTGAGTGTGATTTTTCCGGCTGCAAGGCTGATTATGGATGAGCGATTTACGTTGCTGTTGCAGATTCGGTATTATTGAAAACAGACGAACGATCAATTTGAAACATTGTCTTGCTTGCGAGTGCTTTGATAGACATCAACCTGCAGACGATATTCTGCCTTATCAACGAATCAGTCGATGGAACTAAAATTGGGTGTTTCGACAATGCTAATTATAGAGAAGGCATCAGCATTAAGGAATTCCTTTCTGTTTATATCAGCCCAACAATATTTATTTCTTCAACATTTGGCACAGATTTCTCGCGCTGTGTGGCAAAGGAGTTGCCTTGCCGTTCTTTGACCTACGGATGGAGTCATCTTGAGGAGCAAATATTTATTTATGTATGTATTTGTGTTGTTTTTCGTTTATTTTTTTTTAATATAAATCTAATTTTATTTTTCCATTATCTATCTATTTATAAGTCAAAAATTAAGAGTTGTTTTTGATTTCGTGCAATGTTATAAAAAACTAATTAATTATTTTTCATGATTTTTTGACTCGTTTTGAAATTATTTTGATTTGGAATGTTTCGTTCCATGTAATTGTTCAAGAGATATCATCAAGAATTTTGAATCTGTAATTTGAGAATATTTTGAGAATGTCAAGTTAATTTTGAAATGTTAAAAAACGATTATGACTATTTTATTTAGGTTCATGCAAATTTTGTTTTCAATCCCAATGTTTGAGTTCTTTTTTTTTAATTTCAAAGAAGTTTATATTAAACTTTTAGAGAATCATAATAATTTTGTTCAAAAAAAACAAATTTTTTAACGTTATAAAAGAATAACTCCCACAAACCTTTGACCTTTTTTTCATTCTTGCAAAAATAAAAAATGAACTGATTGCTTTTTAAAGACAAGCCAATCCGTTGAATGAAACTTTTTCTCTGATTTTTTTTCTCCAATCATTTTTTTTTTGCTAATTTTTTCATGAGAATGTTTCACTTATAATGATATAAAAGCGTAACAAGAATTGAATAAACGTGATTTTTCTTTAAATGGCACATATTTTACCACATATTTCCATTTGTCGAAATTCAAATAAAGGAAAACTCTTTTAATGTGTTTCATAATCCAACGAAAAGAATCATTCCATAAATGACATCAAAGTTTATAACAACAAAATACTTTCAACAAGTTCATTGATGTGTAATTCAACCAACAAACACTCGCCATCTGATCTCCACAAAAACTTCGATTGGAAAATAAATCCAATCTTCAGAAAAAACATGCAATATGAATATTATCACAAATTACGCGTTTAACTTTTTCAGAATAAAAGTTAATTGAAAATTTATGTGTTGATCAACGAAATAGAAATAAATAAAGAAAATGATTCAAAAACATTTCAAAAAAAATTAAGAACTCTTTCGTTTGACTGAATTGTTTGCGGAACCTCAAAACAAATCCAGAAACATTATGCAGAAAATTAAATAAAACAAACAAACAACAACAACAACAACAACAACATTAATAACAATAATACAAAAAAATAATGCTGATGAATTGTGGAATGATGCAATGAATGAAAATACACACATTTTGAGTTACAAGAATAAAATAAATAATAACATTAACAATAATAATAAATAAATATAGAAAAAGAAAAAAAATTAAATTCATTTGATTAAATATATACCAAATAATCAACAACATTTACAGATATTTTTGGACAATAAACCTTGCTAATTTGTCCATTCACTTCATAATTTCCAATAATGATGTCTTCGAATCCTTCTTCCTCAAGCTTTTCATGCAATTTCATTTTGATTTCTTTCTTTTGTGCCTCGTTTGCGGTTGGTTCTGCTCTCATTTTCAGTTCCTGAATTGCCAAAAAGAACTTATAACAATCATGCATCTTATGATTTTCAATAAAATCCCTCTGCATTTCCTCCAAAACAGCTTCAAAAACCCCGCCTTTCAGCAAGTCCTCCACACTTCCTGCAATATACAGCGCCATTAATTCATACGTTTGAGAATTAATTCCAAACATTTCATTTTCTATTCCTCTGGCTGCTTTCCTTAAACAAACCATGCTTTGCACCAAAGGAACATAATCTTCCTTTGCCCTTGGTCCGCTCTGCCGATAATACAGTACAGTTTCCAGCCATCCATTGACTGTGTATTTAAACTCTGGGCTGATCACTTTCCCTTCTTTCTGTTTCATTCTCACACTTCTTGAAAGCTCTTCCAGTTCTCTCGCTGCTTCTCTCACAAAATGCAGTTCATTCACAATTGCATCTCCCAAAAAGCTATAGTCAAGCAACCGGTTGAGATAAAAATGCCAAGCTGATCGATATCCCATGTGTGAAAGATTGCGATGCTCCTGATGATACATTATTATCTCTTTGATTTTGCTCTGAAATAGTTCAATACGCACAAACTGATTAAATAAAATAAAATAAAATAAAATAAAATAAAATAAATAAGCAAATTGATAAAAAACATTTGCACAAACATGTGCTTCTTCAATGTAATTCAAAGCTAACAATGCATCCTCCACTTCTTTTCTCGTTTCTTCGCTTTCCTCTTTCTTCAAGGCTGCATTCAGCATGCAAGGCACATAAACGGGAATAATTTCCGGCGAAATGTTCCTGTAAATAAATCCACAACACTCACACATTTCAATCAAAAGCTTTTCATTCTTTTCATCATTTTTCTTTCCTTCTTCAAAAATCAAGCTCTCAATTTTTTTCTTCAACGAAAAATCACACAAATATATGGCATATATGCTTTTCATTATGTTGGCATATCCAACACGCTTCATAAGGCTAATTGTATTTTCTAATGAAACTTTCTTTTCTTCAATCATTCTGCAAAATTCTTCAAAAACTTTCGACGCATGGTTGTCCATTTCATCTTCGCCCATTTGATCCATTAATGAATTCATTTCCCCAACTCTCTGGGTTTGCTCCTCAGCCGAGTAATTCCTCAATTGAAAAAGCATTTCTTAAAACAAGAAAATCATAACAAATTTCCAAAAAAGAAAAGCAAAAAAATTAATAAATCATGAAGCTAGTGAAAAAGCAAACCTGTATACTTTTCTGCACGATTCATTTTGCACGTTGCCTTCTTTCCGCAACAAAACATTTTTACACATAAAATTTACAATAAATTGTTGGTGTTGCAAGAAAAACAGAAGTTTGGAATGCTTTCGAATAAAAAAAATCAAAATACCTCCTGAGCTTCCATGTGCATTCGTTCTCCAAAAGCTATTCCACTCAAAAACAAATATTTTTTTTTGAATTTTTTGATTAGAGGAAATATTTGATCAATATTATTTTCTTTGAATAATTGGGTATTTTCTTTTTCGAGTAATCGCTCATTTTTTGATTCTCTTTGCAGATTTCACAATTGAGAAAATCGTCAAAGCTTCATTAAGATTTGTTTTCTTAATTGTTTTGATTGGATATTTTTGTGTTTTAAATGCTTTTAAAACCGATAGTTTTCTCCATCGAAACCAAGCCATTGAAGCAAATGAAATTATGCAAAAATATATTTTTTAGTGGAATATTGCAACTCATTTACAAAAAGTTATATCCTCGAATTCATTTGCGCCAAAGCCTTCTTTTCTCTTGCATATCGAAATTGACTGTAGATATAACATCCTTGATGATTGCAAATGAAGGAATGTTGAAAGAATCGCATTCAATTCACCAAAAGAAAGCATCTTCGTCGTGCAATTCACATTCATCTCACAAACACTCTGTCTATTCACTGGGTCTTGATTTTTCTTCATCAGTTCTCTGAAATAACAATAACCTCAGGAAAATCCGTGGAAAAGGCTGAAACAACATAAGACTGCTTGAAGGATCAGAGGAAACACTTTTGAAATGTTGAGTCAATATATTAATGAGTCGGTTGAAAGGAAAACTTCTTGAAAGAATGAGAGAAAAGAAGCTTTATTTGCAGCAATAACAACAAAGATGCACCAATTCTAAGAACTTCAGCCTGCATTCCAAATGGCAGCTTTTTTGAGAAGTCCTTTCATTTTTTGTTTTTGAACTCTGATCAACTCGTCTGAGAAGGTAAAGGGATGATAAAAGCGAATTAAAATTGCATTTTCGGCTGAATCGATAGGAAAACGTTGTGGAAATTCATCTTTCGAAGATTTTACATGCATCAGCATCATTCCATCTGATAGCGAGCCAGTCGCAACAGAAATGTTTCAATGGTCAATGACTGTTTCATTCAACACACAAAATGTTTTTACTGATAGCGCTGTTAATTTTGGCGATTCTTGTTTTGCTGAATATTCTGCTGGAAATACTGCAGACTTCTTCTCATATGGCACAACTTTACCACAAGCCACTCCAACAGAGAGAGAAAAAGAGGTGTTTTATTCACAATATCTGTTCATCTTCTTCTTCATATTTTGTTGTTGATAGACATATTTGACTTTCTTCTTTTGCTTCGTCTTCGTCTTCTTCCTTCTTTGGGATGAGGAATGAGCGAAAATTGAGAGAATCTGAGCAAAATCCATTCCTTTTGAGCATTGCTCGAAAAGATATTGCTTTTGGAGATTCTTTTATTGGAAAATGTTAATCACCTTTTACTCAACACAGATGAATGAAACAAAGAGAAGATGGCAAAAGATTGAAAATAGTTACGCAGAGAAGACAAGAAAGTCAGTCCAACCGAAAAGAGAGACAAGTCACTTTCACAGAAATGGATTTGGCACTTTCTTTTCATTGAGTGTTTTTTTTTGGAGAATTATTATCATGCTCTGACAGAACAACTATTTGATTCACAGTTTTATTTGTGGATCATTTGAAGCAGAAGGCAGACATTGAATATCAGATGGCATTTGTTTCTTCATTCTCTTCATCTTCATCTTCTTCTGCAATTCAATCAACTCACTCACTCACTGATTTATTCTTCAACATTTCATCCATCTGCCAATTCTGCTGCTGATTTCTCGTTCATTGTTCATCTCTCTTGAAACTCATCTTTATCAATCAAAATCATTATTCATCTTCTTCACACAATTTTCCAAAAACACATTTTGTTTCAAATTCTTCAAGGCAAACTGTCAACAAACATGAAACACTCCACAACTGATATTTTTTCACTCTTCTTATTCATCTATTATCATCATCATCAAAAAAAGCATGAGAATTTTAAACAGAATTTCTTCTTCTGCTGCTGCATTTTGAATGTTTATGAAAACAGAAAAATTGGAGAATGGAAGAGAAAAGGCAAATGAAGACTTTTCCATTGAACATATCAACTATTTGCATCAATGTCATGGATTATTATCTTTCGTCTTTTCAATTCGTTATCAACAACAAAAAATGAAAGGTGTTGAAGTTGAAGGAATGCATTGCATTTGTATTGGAATTGAGAAAAAAGCGGATTTGGAAGAATAGATTTTTGGATTATTTCATGAATTGAAGAAAAATGGAGATGAAAAGATGAACGAAAGGAAATGAACAATTTTGAGTAGAGATTGAGGAAGATCAGCGAGAGAAACAGGATGACGATGAAAAATGATTGATGAATGAAGAAATATTTATTTATGTGGCAACAAAGCGGCTGAAGAGGAAATTCAATTGGAGCAGAACTTTTGGATGATAATGTGAGAAAAGAATGTGAGTGAGGTGTCTTCTCTTTCTCCATCAATTGGAAAAAGCAGATGAAAGCAGAATGATTAAAGAAAAAGAAAAAGAAAAAGATTGAATTTGAGTGAAATTATGAAGAATTGCATTTTGAGATGAAATGGATGAAACGAGTTATTATTCAAGAAGAAGAGATTAAAGGAATGAAGAGAAAAGTGAAGGAAGACAAAATTGAAAATAAAGAAAAAGAATAAAGAGATATGAAAAACCGAGCAAAAAATGAGAAGAATATGAAGAGCAATTAATTCGATTGACCTTTTGTGCCATTCCCATTCTGAATTGGAGCATTGGATTGGCTTCTTTTTCAGGCAGGTTTGCTGTTGCATATGGAGCTAATGAAGTTGGTATCTGTATTCTCCAACAATCATTTCTTTATTGATACTCTTGTTTTCTTCTCAAGAATTTTCATTTCATTTCTTCTTCTTCTCGAATTCATTGAGAATGCGATGAGAAAGAGAAAAATCAGAGTAATCCGAAAATTTCAAGAGGAAATAATTGAACAATTGAATTTTCAGGAAAAAATGAATCTATATGAAAAAGATTGAAGACTGATACTCATTCAATGACCATTATTGATGGGGGAAAAAAATAATGGATTTTTTGAATATTTATTATTTGAAAAAGGCGATAAAACATTAATAAAAATTCTTCAATCCATTTTTTTGTAATTTTGTGAAATGATGAAAATTGAAAATATTGTTTTTGAGTCACAAAACAAAATGAATTGAATTTGGCTAAATTATCATGAAATAATCAGAAATATCCAACGATAATTTACCAGAAAAAAAATATAAATCATTCAGAAAATTTAGTATTTCATAAAAGCTTATGATGGCATCTTCGTATCCTTCTTCTTCCATCTTTTCAGATATCTTCCTTTTTGTTGCCTTTCTTCTCGCTTCTTCCTTTTCATCATCTGTCTTCCTTTTCAATCGCCTTGAAATATTCATGAAAAATCTCAAGCATTCATTTGTTATTCCGTCATTCAGCGTTGGCCTGTGAATCTCCTCCAAAACAGTATCAATTGCCTTTCCTTTCAACAAGTCTTCAACTTTCACGGCTCTGTTTTTTGCTGCATTTCTCAAAGAACAAATGCACCAATCGCAAATCTCTCTTTGATTATCTCTTGCTGCTCGAAACACTTTCACAATGATGCCAAATATCCCGCCAAATTCTTTATTCCACAACCGAAAGAATTCAAAGAAATGACTCAATGTTTGGATCCATCTTCTGATAATAAGCACTTCTTTCGCTTCTTTTTTGCTCATTTCTTTTTTCTTCTTCCAATCCGCGCATATCATCAGCTCTTCCAATTCGCTTGCTGCTTCTCTCGCAAAATGCAGTTCATTCACAATCACACCTTCCAAGCTACTGTCAGTGTTTAATCTGTCCATCAAAAACTGCCAAGCCGACTGATACGCAAGTCGAGTGAGGTTGTGATGTTCTTGATGATATTCGATAATTTCTTTGATTTCCTTTAAGTACAGTTTTTGTTCGATAAACTAATAAAAAAAAAATAAAATTAAAAAACATATCTAAAAATAAATCTGACCTTCCACATCGCAATATTGTTCAACGCCAGCAATGCCAGTTCCGCTTCTTTTTGTGCTTCTTCGCTTTCCTCTTTCTTTGAGGCAGCTTTCAAAAGGCAAGGTACACATATAAATATCAACTCCGAATTGAACTGGTTACCAAGCAAAAGATAGCATTCACACAGATCAACAAGCAGTTTTTCATTCTTTTCTTCTTTCTTCTCTTCTTCAAAAATCATCTCTTCAAATCTTTTGTACAACAAAGCATATTTTAAATTCAGATTCCATATGCTTTTCAGCACATCGCAATATCCAACATTTTTTAGCAGCAAAATTGTATTTTCCATTGACATTTTCTTTTCTTCAATCATTTTGAATATTTTATCATACAATTCTGTGTTGAAAACTAATTCGAATTCTTCTTCATTCATTTCCTCCACAAGTCCGTTCATTTCTTCGATTTTCACTTTCTGCTCGCTTTCTGGACAATGTTCCAGTTCACAAAACAATTCTTCAATAAATTTAATTATGATGTAAAGCTCTGAACACTCAAAAAATAGGAAAATGAACAAACTTGAAAACTTATCTTCAAGAGACGGCTCCTGGATATCATCATTGGATTTGTCTTCATCATACATTTCCATTCTGTTTGTTGTATGAATGATCAATTTGCGCGAAACATCATATTTAAAACAAAACAACAAAAACAACAAACATTGTTGATAATTGTGAAATAATAATATAACCTTCAAACTCAATTCCTTTGCCTTGAAATAATCTTTGTTAAAAAAGAGAAATCACTAATAAATCGAAGATATTGGTCGTATTTAGCCAAATACGATAGAATTTAATTTCTGTCTGATCGAACCAACAATAATTCATTTCATTGAAATCGATATGGTATGATATTTATCACTTTATGAATTTTGTTCTAGACCTGTGCGACAAGTGACAAATTTTGCCACTTAGTGACACAGGTGACAGACAGGACAATTTTTTATGATCGGAACCTTTATTTATATAAAATTTCATTTTTCTATATTTTTGCGAAAAAAGAAAGAGATTATTTTCCAATCAAGTGAGAAAATATATATTGACCTAAATTGAAACATTTTTTGAAATAAAATGATTAAAAAATTTTAAATATTGAAGAAAAATTTAGTGAAAAATGGTTTGGTGACGAGATCAACTTAACTTTGATCTTTTTTGCCACTGGAAGTCACTGCTGTCACTGACGTCACTTCAAGTCAGAGAAGCAAAACTTCTTGAAAAAGAAGCAGAAGATTTTATAAACTAGTTTGGTTTTTAAAATGTTGTTAATAACATTTTTCATTGAAAATAATCCATAATTATTCTTTTCATTTTTTAGAAATCTCCTTTTTTCTTCAAAGAAATGAGTACAATGTCTTCTATCAAACTTTGTTGAGTAATTTATTGTTATATCCACAAATACAAACTTTTCAATGCGAAACAAGAAGCCAGTTATGCTTTTTCTTGTAATTCATTTTGAATATCTCATTAATTATTCATGATATTTTTTAATTTCAACTTTTTCAGATAAAATTGATGAATTCGACTTTAATTTTTCTGCTTGCATGTGATGCATCTCTTTTGAAGAAGGCTTGAATCAAGCGTTCAATAAGATGAACAGTAAAGGCTAATTTTGCTTTTGAAGCAAAAAATATCCAAATTGGCAAGTGATGAATACAACTTGTAAATGCAGCATGTGCTTTGTGAATTTGTTGTTGCAAGGTTTTATTCCATTAATTTATTATTATGCTATTTAAATATGATATATGAATGTATATTTTTTAATTGTTTCACTTCGATCATTCATCTTTTTTTTTTCATTAACTCTTAGCATATGATTCACAAACGATATTTCTTGAGAAGTTGCGATTTTATCTTCAAATAACAACTATTATTCTCGCTTTCGTTCTGGCCTTCCCAAAAAAGAACATGCAAAGATACCAAGAAAGCAGAGAAAAAGGCAACAGGAAAACAACAAAAAAATCAAAGGAAATGAAACAAAGTTGAATGAGGATTACTATGAGAGAAGAATGAAACCAGCTTGAGAGGATGATAGAAAATAGTTTTTTATCATAAAAGATATTTATTAGGAAGACATCAGAATGAAAAGAAAAAACAAATTTGAAAATATTTTAAGTTCACTTTTCATTTTCTTTTCTTTATCGAGGAGTTTCACTTTTTTTTTTTGCAATTGTAATAAAAAAAGATATTTCAAAAGCAAAACATGAATGTTTTTTATTATTGAAATATAAAAAAAGCACATAAATATGCTTTGAGAGTTAAAATTTTAAAAAATTCAATTTCTGACACAACATTATTAGAAATAGTCAACAGCAATTCATAAAGATTGGAATATTTTTTGTATAAAAATTCCAAAATTTCACGAAAACCAAATATGATTTCTTCGTGCACTTCTTCGTTCTTCTTTTCGTGCAACTCCATTTTGATTGTATTTCTTTTCGTTTATTCTTTTTCATCATTCATTTTTCATTTCTATTGCCTTGTTATTGCAATGAAGAATCACATGCTTTCATTCTTCGTTTCATTGTTCATTGTTGGCAGATGAATCTTTTCCAAAACAACATCAACATTCGCAGCTCTCAACAAGTCTTAAACTGCTCCTTTTCTATTACACACTGTTATTCAAATAAAATTTTATTCTTCTTTTGTTCATTTCCTCTTTCCTCCCATTCTTTTCTCTTCCAATCCAAGTTTCTTGCTTGTTCTTCCAATTCTTTTACTGTCATTCTCAAAAAAAAAATAATAATAATAATAAAATAATTATAATTATAATCATAAAACAGCTCTATAACAAAAGGATATGTCAAACTTTATCTTTACTCCCATCTGATAATCAAAACTTCAAAGGCAGATTAAAATGGAGGAAGAGCCAAGTTGCATATTCCTGATGATATTCTAATATCTCTTTCATTTTATATACGAATAATTCTTTCACCATTTCATTTAAAAAAAGAAAAAGAAATTTCAAAGTGTTAAAAAAAATAGAAAAGAAAATTTCATTCATAATATTCAACATTGCACATTGTCAACAAAGCCACTTTCACTTTATTTTGCATTTCCTCGTTTTTCTTCTGATTTATGGCAACTTTTAGAAGGCAAGAAATGCAAATCGAAAGTGATTCAGATGATAAGGAACATACAAGAAATAGATTGCTTTCGCAAAGATCAATCAATAGCTTTTCATTTTTCTCATGTCCTTTCTTTTCATATTCCTCATTCATTATCTTTTTTAAATCTTTCACACAGCAAAGAATTATCAAAGAAAATGCTATTCATTTTTTTCAAAAATTTGCAATATCCAATATGTTTCAATTGGAAAATTGCATTTTCTATTGATATTATTTCTATCTTCATCATTTTATCCACGTCGTAATACAGTTCTTCTGTGAAAACTGATTTTAATTCTTTTCCATTCATTTCATTAATCATTTCATTCATTTTCTTGATTTTCTGCATTTGTTCATCCTCATTTCAATCTTCAAGTTCAATTAAAAATACTTCAAAAAATAATAATCAAAAAGAAGAAGAAAATAACTATTTTCAATTCTAATACAGCATCGTTTAACAAACAATTAAACTTTTCTGTGATGCTCATCTCCAGTATTTTTTCCATATTATATTGGTTTGAGACAACAACTCTGTTTTTATAATGAATAGAAAGCTGGTCTATTTGTGCAAAATGAATCGGTCTGAATATAGAACTCAAGAAAACCATGATAACATCAGCTTTCACATTATTCATTCGAGCATTTGCATTACTAAAAAGGGATTTGAAAGAAAAATATGTTAAACTCACTAATTAATGTTATTATGTATCGGATGATCGAAATATTTGAAATAAAATTAAGAAGTGGAAATTCTTAAAAATAAAAATAAACAATTTAAAAAAAAAAGTTTAAAGACCAAATATGCAGAATTTGCCTTTTTTTTTTTTTTTTACTTTTTTTTTTTTTTTTTTTTTTTTTTTTTTTGGTGACCGACAGCAACAAAAAATAGCAAGTCGTGTCGCATAGGTCTATTTTGTTCCATTCAGAGTTTCCGAACAAATTTCTCTCTTTTTTTAATTTTTCTAAACATTTTTGGATGAGAATGTTAGACTTGCAAGTATTCGATGCAGAAATTGCATAGAACAAATCATCGATTTTTTCATAATTGCTTAAATATTGCCCCAACCCACCAAAATAAATAAAGAATAAAAAACAAACATAGCAAAAACATGAAATAAAAGTGACGTTAACTGAAAAGCAGAACTTATTTTGGAAAAAATTTATAAAGAAGAACAGTAAAGATGAAAAGAAATTAAAATTGTTGTATTCTATCGAGTGATAACAGTTATTTTTTTTTTTTCTTCACCTCAACACATCCAACAAATCTCCATTCCTTTCATCCTTTCAACAACTTCATCAAACGAAAAACAAAATCGCGGAACATTGGATAAATCCGATTTTTACAGAAGACTCCTTCTCATCGCTTTGAATAAAATTGATTTCAGTAATCGAACTGATGTTTATGCCTGTGGCAAAACACAGCAAAGCCCATGTGCCACGGTGGAGTATGCTCTCGGATGCGTTGCTCCCTTCAGTAATGCCTCCCTCTCTCTTCTCCTCTCCATTTTCACTCCAACAAAGACACTCACCTTCAGCTCGGCCGATACAAAATTCACTGTTTGCTATATTATTTTTCCAATTCTCATATACCATGGGTGCTTAACCCGTACCCACAAATTAAAATTAAAGTTCATATTTTGTTATATGAACACTATTCATTTCTAATCGTTGAGCTTTGAAAAAAATAGGAAAAGAACATCACAAATTTGAAAAGCATTATTGTTTATTGTTTGAGAAAAAAAGGTTTTGAAGTTCATTTTTTTTATATACTTCAACTTCATCAGTTTACGGAATTACAAGAATAAAAATGACCAAATAGGTTTCTTTCTCGTTCTTCTTTATCAATTATCACGTTCAACAGTCACAAACTTTTCCATGTGAAAAAAAAACAAACAAACTACTATGACAACAAAGTTTAAAACTTTTCGCGAAATTCAATTTCTTTTTAACTAAAAGACGGTGAGACTGCTGTTTGAATTGCATTTTCCTTTTCCTGTTTTCTTCTTTCATCAATGAAGCTTTCTTCACTTATATCATCGTTGATAATTTAATGGATTATCTTTTTCTTTTTCTTTTTCTTTTTCTTTTTCCGTTTTATTTCTCTTTTCTCTTCATCTGTAGTAGAGCTTGACAAAAGAATGTTGAATTCTTTTCGAGAATGCTTGGTTTTTGTTGTTGAAGAAGTCTAGAAAGCTTTTGATTCTTCAATTTTATTGAATTTGTATCGAAGAAATGAAAGATGCTTTTCAGAATCTTCAAGTTGTTTTTTCAAATCAAGGTTGTCCAAATCTTCAATAATTGTTGTTGAATGTGATTTGTGATCACCAGACGGAGAAAACCAACTCAATATGAAAGATGAAGTTGATTTTTCCGTGTTTGTTTTTTCTACAGAATTATTAACTGATGTATTCTATGAAACTGGGATTCTTTGCATTTTTGTTGGAGAACAGTTTCTGAAAAGTTCTTCACACCAATCTTGAGACGAAGAATGAAGATTTTCTTTCAATGCAGAGGCTTCAACAGGTGCTCCAGATGCACGAGAGAGAGCACAGGGGCTGCAGCAACAGGCCAAACTCCTGTCTTTATGAATGCTGCTTTTATTGTTGAAGGTGTTCAAGCAGCTGCCAAGGCTTCAGGAAGAACTTCTGCGAGTTGTGTTCTATAAGAAGGGAGGGAGAATGGAGATGGATAGAAAAATTTGTTGTTCAATGTCGATTTAAGTCGAGAAAAGATACAGGAATCGCGCGGTTGAAGAAAGAGTGTCATGTTGGGTGGGCATTTTTTCAGAATGATAAAATTTTTTTTGCCGCTTCAATTACAGTTTCGTCATTGTGAGTTGAATGATTATCCATTAATAAAAGTGCACGATGAGAACTTGTAGGTTTCACTTTCTCCACGATTAATGGAATCCAGTAATTAATCATGATGTTCTTGAAGATATCCTTAGTGATCCACCCGGAGGATGAAAAAATATATCTGATATCAAACGAAGAAAGAGTTCGAAACTCTTTCGGGAGTGTTTTCTTAGTGTGAAGAAGAAAACGAGGCAAAGAAGATCCGTCAGCGCAGACACAGAGGCAAATCGTGGCATTTGGCACTTTTGGAGGCGATGGAACACCTGGAGGAGTTTGATCTTTGAAGCAAACAACCAATTTTGATGAAGACTCCCCGCAAGTGTTTGAAGATTCGTCGAAATTGAATCTATCCGCAGCTGTGATATTGTCTTCCATAACAGTGCTCAATAATTCCGAAAACCATCCTCTGATGTTTTCTGGTGACTGCGCTGATATTTTTGCCACATCCGTATGCCTTGCTAAAGCAGCCTTCAATAAATCACTTCGTTGAATTAATTTGAACGCATATTTTTTGTAGATTGTTTTGAATTCTTTCTTTTGTTTTGATGATTATTCTATTAGATCCACACACTTAGCAACATAGAGATATCACAAAAACAAACTAATAAATATTGCAAACCATGTTTTGCACATCGCGAATTTGAACAATTGTCTGATTTGATAAAAGGACTAGCACCTGGTTCTCAATTTCTTCCAATTGGTCGTTCGTAATTGCCTGAGGGTTCCCATTCCTTCCAGCCTTTCTGCCTGTTCTTTCTGCTCTTTTCCCTCTTTTCCATTCATCTTTTGACACAACTTTAGCTTTCATAGCAGTAGAATATTTTTCTTTAAAACAATGTCGAATTGCGAAAAGCTTTTTCGATGGGGATTTGAATACAAGATATTATCATATTACCATAAACCTGTGCAACTTTGTTGATGACATATCCGGTTTTTCAGTCATCTTTATTGGGAATGATCAAGCATATCTAAATTTCTTTTGTTGACATTTTGAATCAAATATAACATTCACAAATTTCGTTGTCTGATATACAAATTAAATAATATTGAACTGTTTTATTATTTTCACAAGCTCTGAAAAAGTTGCGATTAATATAGTCTTTGGATTAAAGAAGAAACTGGCTCAATTTTGAAGGAACAAAAATAATCGGAGACTGAGCAAAAGCTGATCTTGGATTATTGACATCATTATTACATGTTTAAAAATGGGTGAATATTTTTATTATCATGTCTTTTTTCGGGGTGTTTTATTTTCAAAGAATGTTTGTTTTTTGAAAGAAAATTCTGATGCAAAAAAGAAAAAGCTTGATTATTGTTTTTAAAAACAAATACTTTAACAGAATCAAAGATAAAAATGTATTCAATAAACCTTTTAACTTTTCAATTTTTTTTTCATTGATTTTCAAGTAATGTTTTTGCACAGAAATTTTTGTCTGAAAAAATATGATTTCAAAAATAATTACCCAAATAGTTTTCAATATTTAAGCGTCGAATTGTGTTTTGAAAGCTCATTCAAATATGAATAGGGTGCGGGTTTGGCACCAGGGGGCGGGTTAAGCACCCATGGTTAAGTTCTTTTAATTCTGATAGCTTTTCATTTCACTTTATATTCATGAATATTAATCTTCTTTTCAACAGGAGTACATATCGTCATTTATTTTTCCAGAAGTCTAACATCGGATCACGTAAAACATATTCCTTCTTCATTTCTTCCAATTTCTCCTTTTCATCAAATGCAAATTCTGCTGTTGCTTTATGGAATCATCTATTTCTTCTCTTCAAAATGCATTTCTTCAAGAATAACAACAATCTCTTCAAAACATTCAATTTCTTTTGTTTCACTGATTCCAGCTTGCCTGTTGGCCGTAGAAGCTCTTATCTCATTGAATTGTCCTTCAAATATCGATTTTCCAATAAATCGCTTTCCCTCTTTGTTTCATCTTCGATGACTCATTAAAAGTCTGTCTCATTGTGAAATCTCTCGAAAACTATCCCTGCAACTGTTTGTTCAAAAAAAAATTTCCCGCCTTGTTCTTTCTGTTTCCTGAAATTCTTTCAATCTCAAAATGAAAAAGTCAGAATCGATTTTCTTGTTGATTTCGTGCCTTCAAATCAGCTTTTCTTGGTTTGATATAGTTCTCTCATTTTCATATAACTTCAGCTGGTATTCTATGTTAGAAGAAATGATTATCTGTGCTTCCGAAAAGAAAATGAAAGATGTGGCCTGACTCCGAATTCGAGGGGAGTTGAATGAAAAAGAAGTAGACGAAGAAAGAGCAGGCAGTGAAAGTGGAGAAAGTGAGCCAGGATCAGCAGGATTAGAAGTAGATGAATGAACAGCTTGAGATGAAAGTGAAGGAGAAGATTGTTGTTGGATGCTCATAAATAAGGACGAATTGACAAGCGAAGAGGCGTAATGAGAAAGAGGATGAAGAACATTTTTTGTCTTTGAGAAAAATAAGCAGCTGAAACAAAAGGCGCAACCAAATTGAGTGCAGGGTATTTCTGTATCAGATCCATCTCCATTGAATTCTGCGATGTGAAGAAAGATGCCAACTTTGAGAACGAAAGCGAAGAAAACAGCTTCGACAGAGCATCTCTTCTTCCAGGAACACTGCTCTGATTGAATGTTCTTATCCCTTTCTCCTTCTGAAACAGCAGAGGCGATACTTTTCCTGCACCTTTCCTTCCCTTTCTGTGTGTCACTTCTGCTTCCTCTTTGAATGGTAGCCAGCCCCTCCACTTCATCCCCCTTCCTCTTCTCAACTCCGCCCTGCTCTGCCTCAGTACGCTCTTCAGCGCACTTATCAGATCGAGTCTCACTTTCGTCTGCCTCGTGAATACTGCTGCATACACAGGCACTTTCCTCATCTTCCACACAAATTGCACGTTTTCCTCACTTTTGATTCGAACATAACGGAAAGACACATCCAGTTCATCGCTCAAATCTTCCAGGTCAGAATAAGCGAGGTCATTCAGCGTGCAGTCCAATTTCCGCACTCGTGTCAAAATTTGCGTTTGGATTTCTTTCACCTCTTGCTGCGCCTCGTTGGCCATTTTGTTCTCCTTCTGGTTTGCCGGAGTGCCTGTCTCAAGGTGTGGCTGTAGTATTCCTTGGATGCTGCTAAACAGATTCTTATCTTTTTCCTCTATCTTCTTCGCCATTTTCTCCATTTTCCTGCGCTCTCGCTCTTCTTTCTTCTCCTTTTTCTTCTTCTGTATTTCTTGCTTTTTCATCAACAGAAGCAGTTTTTCTCTCTGATCATCAGACTCCAATGAATTAAATGTGATCTTCGCCTCTACATCGTCAACTTTCCCTTTCTCGTTCTGAAACTCATCTTGCATCGCCCTTGTCACTTCTCTTTAGAAATTCTTCATCCACATCACACCCAACGCAACCCCTTATCCTCCACATCCAACAGCAGGTGACAGAGATATCGTTAATGCACCTTTCACTCCAATCCCTATACACATATCTTTGGTGTTCACAATCAACTCCCTCCTTCCAACACCTCTCCATCCGCCGTCCATTCGCTTCCCTCTCGTGAGGTGTATCGTTTCAAAGGCGCCTCTTCCTGAAGTATATTGCTTAGGCTGTGGAGAAGGCGATGGCGTTGGAGAGGTATTTGCTGTTGTGTTCTGTTGTTGTGGTTGTTGCTGATGTTTTTGCTGAGCTTGCGATGAAAGAGGCTCTGGCTTTGGCTCATCAAAATGCATTTCGTCTTTTTTGTTGTTTTGAAAAGATTCTTTTGTTTTTGAATTCTTTTCTGTTTTTTTATTGTCTTTCTTAGGAAGATCTTCAACACTTTCTTGAGCTTCGTTATTTTCTATTCCTTTCTTTTTCATGGAAATGCTTTGTTTTATTTCAGTATCATTCTCATCATCGTAGTATGCTCCTTCTTTTTCACTGACATCGCTTTCTAAGCTGTCAGTTGATTCGTCATCTGATAGAACTCCCCCAACATTCACCACATTCTCATAGCTCATCAGCTTCAGAATACTCTCATCGTCTGCATTGTCCTCTTCATACAGCCATCCATCCCCTGAGCTTATGCCCCACCAATCGTCGTCGTCAAACTCTTCTTCTCTTCTTCGGAACGCTATCAGAATCTCCCGCAGCCTCTTCTCTCGAATGTCGTCTTCTTCGTCTTCGTCTATTCCCGTCAAGTTGCAAACTTTGGCTTTCTTCTTATTCTTCATTTTGTTATTATTATTTTTGGATTTTGATAAATGTTTTATTTTCTTTCCTTTTGAAACAACTGATTTGGGATTGTTCATTGAATCCTCCAAAATCACTTCTTCGTTTTCGTCGTTGTTCGAATCATCATCATCTTCTTCTTCTTCCTCATCTTTCGTGCTATCTTCATCGCCTTCAACTTCTTCCTTGTTTCCATTTCCATTTCTAAAGTTCGTTGCTTCTTTCTCTTCTTTCTCATCTTCTTTGCCATCCCCCTCACTTTTAGTAGCATGCACACTCATTCCAGGTCTTTTAATCGATTCATCAATCGGCGTCGGAGTAAGCAGCAGGTTTGGTCTGACCATTAAAAGCACTTCATTCACAACAGAATCACGCTGAAGCTCAAGCGCCTGGTAATACCTTCGCATCAGCCTCTGTTTCTCTCTCTGTTTGTGTCTCTTCTCTCTTCGCTCTTCTTCATCACTGATGATGGAGCTGTCGGAAAGGCATTCACTTTCTTCATTTTATATAGTTTTCTGCAAATAATCTCTTCAAACTTGCAAAAAACTGTCGTTTTCTCAATTTTAATTTCGTTTTCGTTTTCATCATCATTGTTATTTTCATCATTTGCAGATTTCAATGCCTTCCTCATCTTAATCAGTTTTCTTATTCTTCTCTCCTCTCTTCTCTCGTTCCTTGCTTCTCTCTCTCTTTCCTTCGCTCTCTCTCTTTCTCTCTTCCTCTTCTCCAGATTCTCCGTATACCGCTCCACCATCCGAAACTCTGCAAACAGCGGCAGCGCCTCAAATACATCGGGAGGGAGAACAAAATATTGTCTTTTCCTTCTTCTTCCGAACTGCTGCCTCATCCTCCTCATCTGCTGCTCTTCGCTTGTCAGAAATATGTTTCTAGAAGAGCGAAGCAACGAGGAAGAAGAAGAAGAGGAGGAAGAAGAGGAAGAGGAAGAAGAACGTGAAGCGCCTGAAGCAGCAGCCACTTGCGCACAGCGGTTGAGGTAGCGTCGGCGGAGGAGAGGATGCATAGCTCTTATGCGGCGAGCCATAGCAATTTCAGAACGATGAGGTGGTTTTGGATGGAGAGAGAGGTCGGTTGCTGTTGGAGAAGGAGTAGGAAGAGGAAGAGGAGGAAGAGGAAGAGGAGGAGGAGGAGGAGGAGAAGAAGATGACTGAGGAAGAGAAAGAAAAGATTCATTGGGCAATGAAGAAGGAGATGTTCCTCTTCCTGTGCCGATGCCAGCAATTGAATGAGTCAAAAAGGTTTGTGTTGAATTTTGATTGCTTTTTCACTGTCTTTCTCTTTGAGGCACATAAGATGAATTCTGAAGGGTTGCTTCTTGTGGCGGAAGGATCACAGGAAGCAGCGACGCGGCGCATGTTTTCTTTTGAAGTCTTCAATGATTTTATCTATTTCCGCTTTTTCGGCTCTTTCTTGTGTAGAATTCACTTCTGACTGTTCGGAAGAAGAAGAAGAAGAAGATGATGATGATGAGGAAGAAGAAGAAGAAGAAGAAGAAACATTTCAAGATTCCATTCCATTTCCATTCACAGAATTCTCTTCTTTCGATTAGCTGCCTCTAATCATCTTGCTTTTTTCATCAGTATCCTCAGAGACATTTATTGTCCACTCTCCCTCTTGCTCCACATCACACAATTCTCTGATCCTCCCTATCTTCCCATCAACAAAGTTCAACGACAAAAGCTGGCTGTACAAGTTCCTCCCTGCCGAAACAGCAGAATGTGACATCTGTAGCGCCATCGGAAGAAAATACGTGTTTCGCCCCGCAGCTTTCAAGACAATCGTTGTCAGATAAGTCAACAGCTCAAGCACATCATAACATCAGCTGGTGATGTTTGCAACCAGCGCATGCACACTTTTAGAGTTGAATTGTGCATCACACTAACTTCTGCACAGCTCCCTCTGCCTCTCCTCCACCGCCTCCTGCACTCCAAATGCCCTGATCGTCGCCGCCACTTCCACACACTGCTTGAAGAAACTCCCTGATTCGCTTCGGGCAGAAACCAACGAACGGTCAATGCGGCGCTTGGCGATGGACGTTGGATGGCTGATCAGCACCATCGCACTCGTTTTCAGCACAACAGGTAACAGAAGCGCCGGCATTGTTGAGTGGATTGCCACCAGCGCAAAGGACAGTTTCGCGAGGGAGGAGGCGGTGACAGTGAAGGAATGGAGTGCGCTGTAGCTGATAGGGTTCGCACCATTCAGTTTTCTGAACAACATGCTTGCGTGTGTTGCGTCGAAGAAGCTCATCTTTGCGTGGAAAAGATTTGTGCACATGTCTGTCTTGATAGCATGGCAGACTGCTGCTGAAAGTGGTTGCTCAGCAGACGCACAGGAATCTTGCTGAATGAGGAGAAGAGACTCGTTGCGATGTAGAGGAAGAACAAGAAGCCTGACGAAAGATTGAAGCGATTCAGAAAGGAGAACAGAAACATTTGCTTCTTTTGCTTCTTCTGCTTTTTATGTCTGAAGGCGTTTTTCTGAGGTGGATGTTTTGATGTTCCCACTCTGGAATTACCATTATTTTTGGTACTTATTTCTTGAGATGATGATGATGATGATGATTTCATTGAATCATTCAATGAAGATTCATTCAATGTTTTGTTCAAAATTAATTGTTCTTTTCTTCTCATACTCCCCTCTCTTTTCTCCTCCAAGTCCATTGAGTGTCCTGTTCATCTGCTCCATCTGTGCATCCTTCGCAGTCCACGTGTTGAGCACAGCGCTCTTTCCATTCTGAGCAACGTTGCTCAGTACAATCGCCAGCAGCGCCAAGAACAGCAGGAAAAACGATGCATGCTTGAAATACCACAAAACAGAAGAAAGAGAGACAGAATCAGCCTCCATGTTGATGGACTCCTTCAGACGCCACAGTTCAGAGAGAGAAGGAGAAGGAGAGGAGGAAGAGGAAGAGGAAGAGAAGGAGGAAGAGGAAGAAGAGGATGGAGAAGGAGAAGATGGAGAAGGAGAAAGAAAAATAGGAGTTTGAATGGAAGGAGAAGAAGAAGAAGAAGATAAATGTGAATGTGAAGGTGAAATGGGTGAAATGCATGGAGATGGTGAAGTGTTTGAATGAGTTAAGTTGAATGGAGAAGAAGATGATGGAGAAGAAATGTCATTTGCATCTTCAATCTTCTTTTAACAATTGTTTTCAAAATTATCTCCCAATGTTTCCCTTTCTCTTTCTCCTCAATTCTTCTCCTCTTCTCTTTCTCCTCTTCCTTTTCTTCCTTCCTTATCCTCCTTCACCATCACCCCCATCTCCTTAACAATCCCCGCAAACTCCTCTGCCTTGCCTATCTTTCTGATCCTTCCGTCCTCTTCCATCGCAATGGCTGTGTCAAACTAAGGCAGACATTTCGTGTGGTGTGTTGCCAACAAGACAGTCTTCCCTTTCAGCAGCTGGCTGATGCATTTGATGACCAGTGCTTGTCCTACATGAGCATCGACACTCGCCAAAATGTCATCCAACAGAAACACCTCTGCCGATGAAGAGACAATCTGAGTGAGTTCTGTCCTCATATCCCTCCATCTTCAGACAGGTTGAATCCTCTTTCGCGCACTTTTTCTTCGTCTTCGCCTGGAAGAATGGCTTAAATCTTGTTCCAAACAGCATGACCGAATGAAAATGGAGAAGTGGAAGAGGATGGTGGATTCAATGGTGACGTTGAAGATGAAGCGAATCTGAACGGGAAAGAGGGAGGAACAGACATGTGATGCATATTAGAAGGAGAAGAAAAAAATCAAAGAACAGAAAATTATTAAAAAATAATAAAAAATAATAGAAAATCATTTATTTTCATTTTTATTCTTTCTAACTTACACACCTGAGGCACATAAGCCATCTTCCCCTTCAAATATCCTTTCCCTTCCAAACAGATAGTCTCTCCCAGAATAGGCATTAGCAGCGCCGACTTGACGCAACCAACTGGGAAGAAGAGGTTAATGGGTGAATGCCTTGGGAGAGAATGACTGAGAGAGAGTGAGAGAGAGGAAGATGCTGTGGATGGAAAGAAGAAAAGGAAGATAAAGGGGATGAGGACTGATGATCGGGATTTGTCTTCTTTTCCACAAATACCTTCTTTTCCATCTTTTTCTCGTATTCCTTCACTTTCACTCTCGCTGATTGTTGGCTTCTCGAATTCTGAAAAGTTGCTATTTGCATGTTTTCTCTCCTTTTTGATGGCAATTTCATTGCGACTCTATGCAAACAATGCATTTGACAGGCTAATCACAACATCATCATTTCAATCATTTTGTTTTTCTTTTTTGTTTTTCTTTTTCTTCTTTCTTCTTTCAACTTTTTCATCTTCTCCTTCTTTGAATTCTTCACCTTCTTCTCCTTTAGATCTCTCAACAGAATCCTCTGGTTGAGCCAACATCTTCATTCTGTTTATATCGCTTCTCTCCATCCAGACGCTATTAAAGCGATTCTCTGAGCGATTCAACGATTATTTGATGGAAAGAAACAAGACAAACACTTTCAAATGAAAATGCTGTCAGAAGCTCTGACCAACAATCACGATGAGTGTGAATGCCTTCACAAGCGACTGAAGACTGTTGTGGATGGAACTGATGAGAAGCCGCAAGAAGAAACAGTTTTTGAGTGAAGTTTCATAAAAGTTTGAAAAAAAACCAATAAAAAATAAAAAGAAAAGAAAGAAAAAGAAAAAGAAATAAAAGATAAAAATATGCATCAAAAAATGATGTAATACTCTTTTTTCAATAAGTTCGTCTTCTCTCCTCTCTGTTTGAAGAAGTTTGTTTTTCATCATTTCTTCCCAGCTATTTATTTTTATTAAAAGTCAAAAGAATATCTATGAAACACCAAAAGAGAAATAAAAAAGAGAGAGTATGGAAAAGTGAAAATGTGAAATAATCATTGCAAAAAAGTTTGAGTAATTTTCAATGATTTCAATCTTTCTTTCTTTCTCATTTTAAAGAAAAATGTATATATTTTTCATTAAATAAAATTGCACACATTATTTGCTCAACATTTTAATTGTTGTCTGATCTGTTTAGACAAATTCATTCCTATATCGCTCGAATTGTTTCGAGGTTTGCTTCAAAATCCGCCCCGAAATCGGTGAATCAATGATTGCCATCAAAACGATCCAAGGTGATGAATTTTCCAAAAAAACGTAACAATTGTCTTCATAGAAAAATACTTCCCAAGCAGTCACACCACCGAACGATTTAAATGTTGAAATGAACTCAAAAATTCGGTTGCAATTTGATTCAGCATATTGCCATAATCTCCCTTTGTCTTCTCAAATATTTTTTTCATCTTCTCTCAGCTTCAAAGCCTTTTGGAATGTTATCTCTTTCATTGCACGATTAATTATGATGTCCATTATTGTCATGAAATTGTCCCAAATGTATCCAGCTGCTAAACTCCCGAACATCAAAAAATGTGGAGAAATGAATGAATGATCCCTTTCATCAATACTCCTTCAGCCTGAACACCCACTCAAGGGAGGAATTTATTTTAAAAGTATCTTGATCACTTATGATTTCAATGATCACGAAAAATCGAAACATCCAAGGAAACCAGCAAACACTTTAAAATGATAGAAATAATCATTTCGTTGAAGCAAAGATTCTGGATAACTCTTAATGCGAGTGACAAAATTGAAATGTAATTGTTTCAATTAAGATTTGAAGAGAAGTTGGAATGCATATTATAAACTGCCATATTGCTGCTTTTTTGTCTCTTCTTTGTTTTGTTCTTCAAAACTATTTGTTGCTGTTTCTTCATGCTGCTCGGAATATTAAAATGGAAATTATTTTTTAAAAAATTAATGCCAAATATGTGGAATATTTTCCAATGTGTTCAAAATTTCAATCGTAAGTCCATCCATTTCAATTAAATAAATTATTGTTGGTTCGATCAGAAAGAAAAAAATTCTTTCATTTTTGACTTGATAAAGACTTTCTCGTTGACTTCTTTGTGAATTATTTTTTAGCACTTATTTTTCCTAAGCAAAAGAATTGGGTTTGGCCTTAATCTTTGTTTTGTCAACAATCATCAATATTTGTTGTTTTTGTTATTTTATTTTTTATTTGAAGTTTTGTTGAATATTGATCATTTGTAATATATACAGAATGGAAATACGCAATGAAGGCAAATCCAATGATGATGTTCAGAAGCTATCATGTGTTGAGAAATTTTCAAGTTTGCGTCAATTGCGTATTTTCAAAGATTTCATGTTTTATGATTTTTGATGATCGTGGAAGAATTGTTTGCTCAGTTGGAGCATTGTAATGAAACTGAACAGAAGCAGAAAATCCTTGAAATGAATGAAATAATTGATGGAGTGAATAATGAAGAATTTGACTCAATTTTCACAAAAGAACTATTCAACAAAATCGACAAAATGATTGAAGAAAAGAAAATAACAATAAAAAATGCAATTTATCTGATGAAACATGCCGGATATAACAAAGTTCTTTTGAACTTTGAGTGTTATGGCTTTTATAATTCTTTGTTGAGCAAAAAATTTGAGAAAATGCTTGTTGATAAAGATAAGAAAACAAAAGAAAAGAATGAAAAACTTCGTACTGATCTATGTGAATGCTGTCTTTTTCTCAACTGCGTATTTTCATATGAACTGGTATCAATTTGCGTGCCTTGCCTTCTGAAAGTGGCTACAAACAAAGATGAAAGAAAAGAAACTCAAAAAGATGTGGAAATAGCTTTGCTGGCTTTGAGCCAAATTGGATATTGCGTATGTTCACTTCTATTTCATTTTTGAAGTTATTTATTTGTTTTTCTTGTTTTTCATTAGGAAATTGAACAAAAACTGTATTTGAAGGAAATCAAAGAAATTATCGAATATCATCAGGAACACCGCAACCTCACTCGACTTGCTTATCGATCAGCTTGGGAATTTTCAATGATCCGATTATTCCGAGACAGAAGCCTGGGGCAAGTAATTGTGAATGAGCTGCATTTTGGAAGAGAAGCAAGAAGAGAAATCGAAGAGCTGACAAGATGTAATGGTTGGAAGAAGAAACCTGAGGAAATGAGCAAAGAAGAAGCGAATGAAGTGCTAGTGATTCGGAGATGGATCCAAACATTGAATTCTTATTTTTGCAATTATCATTTGTATAATGAAGAATTTGATAAGATTTTTAGCTGCATTTCCTGTGTATTTCGAGCAGCGAAGGATAATCACAAAGGAATTAGCGATTTGTGCATTTATTCCTTGAGAAATGCAACAGAAAGAGGAGTTGTGAAAGTTGATGTCTTGTTGAAAAGTGGTGCTGCTGATGCTGTTTTGGATGGGGTACAGCGACCAACGTTGAGCGAAGGTGTGGCATGTGAATGCTTATGGTTCTTTTTGAATATTCCAAGAAGACTGAAAGAAGAGGAGGAGGATGAAAGGGAAGAAGCAAAAAGAAAGGCAACAAAAAAAGAGTTTTTGGAAAAGATGGAAGAAGAAGGGTACGAAGATATCATCACGAGCTTTTATGAAACATTTGATTTTCTTGGGAAAAAAAATCATGTTTATTTATCGATAAACATTTATGATTATTTTGTGAATGTTTAAGGAAATGAAATGTTTCGATTTTTTTGTTTAGGATTCAAAAGTTGTTCTTCTTTCTTTTTTCATCATTTCGCAAAATTACAAAAAAAAAGATTGAAGAATTTTTATTAATGTTTTTATCGCCATTTTCAAATAATAAATATTCACAAAATCCATTTTTTCCCCCCCATCAATAATGGTCATTGAATGAATATCAGTCTTCAATCTTCTTCAAATAGATTCATTTTTTCATGAAAATTCAATTGTTCAGTTATTTCCTCTTGAAGCATCTGGTTAACTCTGATTTTTCTCTTTCTCATCGCATTCTCGAAGAATTCGAGAAGGAAAAGGAAAAGAATGAAATGAAAATTCTTAAGAAGAATGTGAATGTATTAAAGAAGAAATGTTTGCTGAATAATCAAGCGATCAACTTTATGAGTACAATAATTTGCAGAAAGCATGGATGAAAAAGAAGCCAATCCAATGCTCCAATTCAGAATGGGAATGGCAGAGCAAGCCATTCAGAATTAATTGCTCTTCGCGTTCTTCTCATTTTTGTTCAGTTTTTCATTTGGGGGAAAATACGGACTTTCAAGCTTTTTTTGCACAATGCAAAGAAAAATTACTTCGTTCATAATTGTATTTCACATTCTTAGATTTTGAAAATCTTTGATTTTCATATCAATGAACAGGCATCATTGTAATCGAAACACAAAGTTTTGTGACATTTCACGAATGTCAAAAAATGAATATATTTTCAACATGTTTTTGGAAAAAAAAATCAATGAAAAGTGCATAGTTTTTCAATGAAAATGCCTGAAGTGAAATATTTTGCCCCATATATCTTTTTTTATTTTTCTTATGTTAATAAATACGCAGTGAGACAGGTTTGCTCCGAGATAATGAGTATTAATTTAAAGTGTGGGCAGTTTGAGTGAAAAACTTTGCCCTCTCCCAAATGAAGTGGAAAAAAGGGCGAGAAAAATACAAAACAATAGCATAAAAAGTTATATATAAAATAATGCATTTTCCGCTTCACTTCCCCTCCGACTTCGCCTTTTCGCCTTGGTCACGAAGACCAGAGGGCAGGGAATGTTGCCACTCGGAGCTCTCTCCTGCAGGCCGTGCAGGGATTTTGAAGGCGAATGTTCAAAACGGAGCAGAAAGAAAAACCACTCTCGCTTTAGCAAGGCGTGGTGAAGAAAACTGCATGTGATATGCTCTGCCTCCCGCTCTTCTGCTGCATCAGCAGAGCAAATCCACTTATCACACGCTGCACATTAAAATATCAATTCTTCTCTCAACAACATGTTCAACAACAATTTAAGGAGTGGGTTTATGCCTTAAACTGTTTCTTCGTTCCACTTCGATCTGTCCAGGTTCTATGTGCACACTCATCTCATCGGGCGGTTGATCTTTCTCTCTCCTCTGCTATCTCGCCCTTTTTTCTATTCATCTCCCCCCACACTTCTAGCTCCCCCTCGCACCACTCCGCCTATTGTCTCTCCATCCACATTCCTATTATCTCGGAGCAAACCCTGTCTCACTGCGTTTTTATTAATTCGCAAAGAAGCGAATCTGCGAACGCAGGGAGCAGGTTTTCTCCTCAATAATGAGTCTCGAAATCCCTTTTATCTCCGTATGTGTGATCAAAAACCCCTTTCCTAACACGCTCAAGTGCGGAGGATGAGTTGAGAGCGTGCGGGTGATGGTGCGGCACTCCTGCTCTTCACCCTCTCTCTCTTGTGATATCTTTGAGGCGACATTGGTCTGGCCTCTGTATCTTCAGTGTCATTCCCCACCTGACCTATGCTTTTCACGATACACTTCTTCAGATCTTTGCCTCTCTTCTTCGGTGGAATTGTGTCCCTCACTCTAGTCAGCTCACAGATATTATTGGGAATAATGGAGGGTGTCCTCTGACTGCCTGGTCGTCGGGATGCTGAGTTTCGTGACTTAGCCGTTTCACCTCTGTTTTCTTCTCCACTCGGCAGTTTCTTTCCACCTCTTGATCGCTTTCTCGTAAGCTTCTTCCCTATCTCAGATCCCGCTTTTGGTAATTCCTCAGTGCAATCTTTCGAATCAACTTCTGCTATCTCCAGCGTCCCCTCCTTCAATTCTCCACTCTTATCTGGCTTGTTATCTTCTCCCATCTGGTGTGCTTGTCCGCCGATTGTCTGCAGGATCCATTTTGTGCCTCGTTCCTGCGACACGGTTTTGTATTCCTGGGCCGCTCTTGAACCCGGCTCCCATCTCGCATAAGCATTGATCGCCTTCCAGTCCGTTCCTTCTTGTCTTGCTCAGTGTGTAATCGCTGCATGTCTTGTAGAGAACACGGTAAATGTGTCGGGTATTCCGTTCTCTCTCAGAATAGCTGTTAGCTCTTCCAAAATTTTCTGCAAGTTAGCAGATCTCCTCCCTTCTATGTCCAACCACGCATGATCATTCTGAAAAGTTGTCTTTATGAACTCCATCCAACATTGGAGCGCCCCCACTGCATCGATACGTGGATTGTGGTGTTCATTAATAATAACCTTAACCGTCTCTCCCCCTGATGTTTTGATTCGTGCTTGTGTCTGTTCAATATTATCTTTTAATATCGTTGTCTCACTTCTCATTCTCTCCATCTTTGCTGGCCTTAAAGCTCCAAATATTATAGTGAGGATGAGAGCTCTCCTCTGGAGCGTTCGTATATCCTTTGTGTCGTAAGTGGTCTCAGCCCATATGGTGATTATTGTCAAGTCCCACCTTGTCTTGTACCATTTGACCTTTCTCGGCTTCTCAACCACATAAGTCTTAATAAATATCTCAATGTCTTTCCCTTCAATCTTAATCTCTCTGAATGGTTTTATAGAATCCAGCACTTTCCCAACTGTCTGATAAATCACTCCAATTGAAAGGTACGTATTCTAGAGAGTTTCAGTGAACTCTTCCATAATCCATTTAGCGTCTCTGGATGTGAGGGGGTCAGTGTCATCCATTCTTTCTCTATCCAAAAATTGCTTGAATCTTCGCAGCGCTCTCCACGTATCCCTTTCACTCTTTTGATTTTTAAGAATTGCTGCTGCTATGTCCTTCGCTCCCACATATACTCCCCATGTTAAGAAGAGGTCTTTTCCTGGAGTATTTTCCTTTCCAGTTTAACGCTTATGACCTCTCCTGGGAATAACTTCCAGCCTTCCCTTATCATCTTCGTTCCTGGTGTCATGCACTCCTGAAAGGTCCCCAGGGTCTTTGTCAAATGCCCAGGCTGCAGTAGCGGGGTCCAGGTCTGCCCCCGCCAGGCTGGCAGAATCAGAATCGTCAGATTCCTCTGAGCTTCGTTCATCTTCTCTTTCATCACTCGTCCAATGTTTCTCAGGAACGGGTGGACTAGGACTATGTCGTCTTCTGGTGTTCCTTTCTCTCTCTTCCTTCTCATGGAGGATAGTCTCCAAGTACTTCCGCAGGGCACCGGCGCAATCTGTTCTGAAATTGTATCTAGTGTTCTCGGTGCGATTGTCTGTAATATCTCTGCGATTTTCTCCCCACTCTTAACATAGTCCGGCTTTTTCGCCATCCGACTGAGTGCATCTTCTTCCGTGTTCTGTTCTCCCGGGAGGTGTTCCGTCTGTATAGAAATGTCCAGGCTGTTCAATATCTTCTCTAATGCTCTCAGTGTTGGAATGAGCAACGTGGCTCCTTTTTTCTTCTGTATCGTCCATCTCGTGGACATGTTGTCTGTCTTCAGACGAATATGATCTATCTTCTGTTGTTGCAGCCATGCTCCCTTTCTCTCTTGTTTCCTCAACACTGCTCTGGACTCCTTCTCGTTTATCGCTAACGCACTCTCCTGGAGGGTCCAACTTCCGTGGACATATATCTTCTCCTCTTTGTTCTCCCTCGGTATTGTCAATACTGCACCCAAACCCAGCTCTGACGCATCCGTTGTCAGCTCTGCTGGTCTGTTCCTTCTCTTCAGACTCCTTGGTCTGTTTTCTTGTAGTATCTTTCTTCAGTGTGTTAATTCTCCCAGTATCATTGGGTTGACTATCACGATTCCCTTCCAGCCTCCACGGGCTATTGCATGCCTCAGCACGTATTGCATGCGCTTCATCCACAAGCTCGCTGGTGGGTGTTGTAACCTCACAAAATTCAACCTCCCGAGGAGTGCTGCTAAGTCCCTCGTCTTTTGTCTCCTTCTTTCCTTTGCCAGCGCTATCCAAATTCGCACATCCTCCAGGAGCAGCTCTCTCTTTCTCTCCTGGAGTGTCACTTCCATCTTCTCTTAGTTCCACAGCCATCCCAAAAACTCAACGCTCCTTGCGGGTTCTAGCTTCAGCTTCTCCTCCGACAGTATCCAGCCCAGATTTCTCAGGAACTGGGCTATCTCCTGTGAGATCGATCTCAAGGCATCCCTGTCTGGATGCATAAGGAGAATATCGTCCAGATATATCACCAGCTTTACCTTCCAATGTTCTCTGATATATGACGCTACCCGTCTCATTATCTTCGTGAATACTCTGGGCGCGTCCTTTGCTCCAAATGGCATCCCCACGTAAGCGTAGCATTGACTTTGAAAGCTGAAGCACATATAGGGACTAAATTGCTCGTCCACCTTGACATGCTGATATGCACTCGATATGTCCATAGTTGTCATCCAGTCGTTCTCCTCCAGGAGTTCCACCACTGTCTCCTGGGAATCCATCTTTAAATGCTTTCCCCTGCACTATTTCGTTAAGAGCTCTGCAATCTAGTATCTTTCTCCACTATTCGTTCTTCTTTCTGACCATGAATGTCGGGTTGAACAACTTCACCTCCGACTCCTGTATGGGCTTCACCACTCCGTCCTTCAATTCCAACTCCAAGAGGGATAAATAATTGTTCGTCATCTCCTTCATCCCTCGAAATTCCTGTTTGAGTTTTCTTTCCTCGAGTGAGATTGGGGACTGAGGACTTCTCCATCGAGCTCTTATACAATGGCTCACTAATTTGTCTCCCCCAATCTTCTTCCACTCGCTCAGCCTGTTCAATAGTCTTCCAGGAAGTGGCTCCTTCAGTGGCCCAATCGCTGCAGTCCTCATATCTTTTGGCGTCTTGAAGCCATGCTGAATCTGTGTACTCTCTTCTCCTTCGAGAGTATCTGCAATAGTTCTCCTCGAGTTCTCCTCCCGAGCACTCCCAATTGGTGAATTTGTCACAGTCCCAGAAGCTCTCCCAACAACCATCTCGTTCCTCATCTCGTTCATCTGTCTCGTTACTCGGGGATATGCGGAGTCTTCCTCTGTGTTCTCTCTCCCTGTTCCCATTTCGTGGTCTCTCGAGATTTCTATATCTATCCTCTTCTCTCAATCGAATGAGCTCAGTGCCTCTTCGTTGTTCTCGCAAACTCTCACGGGTTCCGTTCTTGTAACTATCTGTCGATTGAATAAAACTCCCCGTTGCATTGTCACTCCCTCGGAATTCAATAGCATTCCGTTTCCGATCTTTTGCAACAATGCACGACTCCCCTCCCCGTCAATTTAAATAGGTCCATTGGCTCGTTCCAATAGCTGTTCCCCCTTGAGTCCTTGGGAGATCCGGTGGCAATGGTCCCGTAATAGGGACTGGCCTTCCAGTGATGGTTGGGACGAACTGTGCCAGAAACTGGAGCGTTCTCTTCTTTCCTTTGAAGTCTGCGAATCTCCTTCAGCATCCCCTTTTCTTGAGCTGTCTGTATACAAATCCTTGGGTGCTCCTTCCCGAACTGTATCTTCTCGGGAGTCCCCCTCTGGATGTTGTGGGCCCGAAACCTGTTGTGGAGTCGGGAGATGCACAGTATCCTGCTGCATCTCCCTCTGCTTGAAAAAAGCTTTTGCTCTCTTCCGACTTTTTTTGATTCTCTGGCACTTCCTTCGCCATTCCTCCTTCAAAAAAGCCTTTCGCGCTCTCCCAACCCGATTAGTGTTTTCCTTTCAGTAGGTTTATTCTGCTGATACAGTCTGCAATAAGCGCATAGGCGCAAAACAGTCCTCTCAGTCGTTCTTTCTCCTCTTCCATGATGTGCGCCTTCCATAATTCCTTCACCGTGAGGGCTTCGATCGCTTTCGCTGCTTCAAAGCCCGAGTCAAGGGCAGGCTGGAGGAGTTCGATTGCTCTACTCGCTTCAGGTGAATCTCTTCTCCTCTTTGTTGTGATGGATGTTCTGGCAAGCGCATTCCAATTTGTGTCTGTGTGTCCTGTAAAAAAAAAATCATTCTCACTCTCTGGGATAAATGTATTCAATATGTCATCATTCATTCTTTTCGAGCCAGCTTTGCAAAACTCAATAAACTTCCTCAACTCGCTCGCTTGTCTCCAGGGTGTCAACACATTTCTGGGAAAAATTCTGGTTTATTCTTCTGTTTTTTCCTTTTCTTCCTGCACTTCTTGTTCTTCCGAATCCCAGTCGCTATCCTCTTCATATTCCCGTCTCCTCGTGCGGCTAACTGAACGACGCAATCTCTCACGCTTTCCTTGTTTCCCTCTTGCGATCAGATCACTAAAATTTGCATCCGACTCCGACTCGCTCGATCTCGACTGGGATCTCTTCCTTTGTCATTCTCTCTTTTCCTTTTTCATTGGCAACATTCCCGAAGCTCCGGACTGCATTGGCCATGTCTGGCTCCTAGCGAATTCTTCCATCATGTCTTCAACTCTCCTTATTCTCTGCATTAAATTAAAATTTGTTCCCTCGCCGTCTCTGTTTGATAGTCTAACAGGTTCTTATTCCATTTCACTTGCGGACAATGATGTTCTGGAAAAAGTGAGTATTATCGAAGTTTGATCTAAAACCACCCACACTTTAAATTAACACTCATTATCGAGGAGCAAACCTGATCCTTGCGTTTGTTGGTTCGCTTTATTGCGAATCTTCCTGTTCTTTTCTCTTGATTCCTTTCTACTCTTTTTCTTGCATTTGGAAACTTGATTCATTCATTTCATCTCAAAATGAAACACTTCAAAATCCATTCTTCCAAATCCGCTTTTTTATTAAGCCCAACATAAATGCAATGAATTCAAAAAAACATAATACCTTTCATTTTGGCTTGCTGAGAATGAATTGAAAAGACAAAGCAAATGAATTCACAGCTTTGATGCAAACAGTTGATGTGTTAAATGGAAAAGACTTCTTTTGCCTTATCTCCTTCATTTTCAAACTTTTCCGTTTTCACAATCATTCAGAATGCAGAAAAAGAAGAAGAAGAAGAAACAGAAAAAACTGTGATGTTCATATTATTTGGTGAACAAGCTTCAGTGAAAATAAGAATAAGAAATATTTTATAATCCTTTTGAAAAAAAAGTTGAAAAATCTCTTTTCTTTCTCTCCTTCTTCTACCTCTCCTTCTCCTTCTTCATCGTTCTTTCCTGTTTGAGAAAATCAAGTTGATGATATAGTTCGATAGAAAGCTTAGCTACGGATTGATATTCCGTGAATTATAAACAGAGGAACAAGAAAAATTCAATTTTTATTATGAAATGAAGCAGATGTGGAGCTGATGGGCTTTGCATGGGGAAAGGATTATAATTTGGAAGGCAAAAAAATTAGTTCTTTAAAGATGATTCGTTTCAAAATATTAAATGTTTGTTTTTTCACAAATTTTTTATTTCTATTTATTGTTGTTTAATTTTTTTCACGAAATTTGTATTTTTGCAAGTACGATCGTAATAAATCTTTCAAAAACCCTGGAATTTTTCAAAAACCCGGACTATCTCATAAAATTCATATTTTTCAACAACTTTAAAAAATAAAATTATGATAATTCACATAATTATTTATCGGCATATAACACATCCAATCAGATACAAATTTTTATTTGTTGTGCTGTATTTATGAAGAAATAAATAATTTTTTTTGAAAATCTGATTTTTAATGAATTTTTTTATTTCAACAAAACGATTCAGTTCATCTTTTACACATATAACTTAATTTTTCTTTGTTGAAAACTGTTCTGGTTATTTTTCATTTCCGGCAATTTGCTCCTTCTAACGAAAAAAAGAATTATCATTTTTGAAATATCATTATCAATGGGATAACTTAAAAAATATTTTTTGCAAAACACAAAAACATCCAAATGATTTTAACACCTGCATCAATAAAAATGATAGTTATATAAAATTTCTCGGTTGTTGAAAATTTTTATGATTCAGTGAGTATTTCATAAAATACAATTAGGAAGAAAATTCAACGAAAATGATCAAAAAAAATCATCAATTTTCAAAATAATCTCCATTTAAGAAATACCTGCTGGATCATTTCAAATTTCATCAATTAAGAAATTTTATATAACTGTTATATTTGTTAACGAATGTGTAAAATTCACATGGATGTTTTTGTGTTTTGCAAAAAATATTTTTTAAGTTATCCCATTGATAATGATATTTCAAAAATGATAATTCTTTTTTTCGTTAGAAGGAGCAAATTGCCGGAAATGAAAAATAACCAGAACAGTTTTCAACAAAGAAAAATTAAGTTATATGTGTAAAAGATGAACTGAATCGTTTTGTTGAAATAGAAAAATTCATTAAAAATCAGATTTTCAAAAAAAATTATTTATTTCTTCATAAATACAGCACAACAAATAAAAATTTGTATCTGATTGGATGTGTTATATGCCGATAAATAATTATGTGAATTATCATAATTTTATTTTTTAAAGTTGTTGAAAAATATGAATTTTATGAGATAGTCCGGGTTTTTGAAAAATTCCAGGGTTTTGGAAAGATGGCAAATTGAGCTTATTGTTTCTGAGCTACTTTACGTACATCGAGTCAACGAGTTTGGTCCATTTCCCGTTTGACTTTTTTCTCTTTTGAGCAGCTTCTTTTTGATCAAAGCGAAAACATTCAGTGTTATATGGTTAACTTTTTGATGAGACTATTTCCTTAATTGGCACTTTTTTTGTTTTCGAAAACATAATGCTGAGAAGTGTGAAATAACTTTCAGCACATTAAAAATCCTTTTTAACGAGATTTATTCTGTTTATTTACTGTTTTCTTTTTTTCTTTTTGTTTTTTTCACATCGAGAAATTAAGTTTTTTTGCAAAATTTAATAAGACTTTTACCAGCCAACCAGGCAATTCACAAGAAATTGATGAGTTGTTTTGAATAGCATATACTATAATCTAACTAATTTTAAATTCTTTTTTTTCACAAACACTTTTTTCTTGTTTTTCTTCTCATTTCATTTTTTTAACAACATGCAAACATAAAACCGATTATTTCTTTGTATTTATGATGAAATGATAATAATAAAAATTTGATATGAAAAACAAATAGTCTAATAATAAAGTATTGGAAAAAAGAAACATTTAATATTTCTATTTGTCAAGAACTTAACTTTTTTACAAAAACTTGATCATCGATGATTTTAAGAAAGCGCCATATGTCCGTTTCAGATAAATAGAAAAAATTAATGTTATATTTTTCAACATCTCATAATTAAAGTATCTGTTTTGCACATCTTATTTTTCATTATTTTTATCATTTCATCATAAATACAAAGAAATAATCGGTTTTATGTTTGCATGTTGTTAAAAAAATGAAATGAGAAGAAAAACAAGAAAAAAGTGTTTGTGAAAAAAAAGAATTTAAAATTAGTTAGATTATAGTATATGCTATTCAAAACAACTCATCAATTTCTTGTGAATTGCCTGGTTGGCTGGTAAAAGTCTTATTAAATTTTGCAAAAAAACTTAATTTCTCGATGTGAAAAAAACAAAAAGAAAAAAAGAAAACAGTAAATAAACAGAATAAATCTCGTTAAAAAGGATTTTTAATGTGCTGAAAGTTATTTCACACTTCTCAGCATTATGTTTTCGAAAACAAAAAAAGTGCCAATTAAGGAAATAGTCTCATCAAAAAGTTAACCCTTCATAATAAATTGTATAAACAAATGAAACGAACTTCAACAACGAGAACACAGCTGTCGAATGGAAAAAGATCAAGGTCAAATGCTTTTATTTTCAAATTTTCCTGTGCACAGAAATAAAACAATCAAGTTCAGATCCAACAAAAAAAATGAATATTCATAAGTTTGGTGAAATCGAAACATCAAAAGAAAAATTCAAATTTCATCTAATTTTGTCTTGTATCTTGGGTGTTCGAATACAAATTCTTTCGGTTGAAATGAAATTTGTGGAAGAATAAGGAAGACAACTTTCCTTCAAAACATACGTAAGAACAACATTTGAAAAGTTGTTTTTCTTCACATGATAAAGAGTATGAGATTTAAGTGGAAAGTAGTTTAAAACGAATCAAAAATTCAGTTGCAACAGGATTGAATGGGAGACAACAATTTGTGATGTTGTGCCACGAGGGGAATCCTTTTTGCAGGTGAGTATTTAAATTGGTACCAGTTTTATTATTGGCACAAAAATTATTTTCGTCATCTTCATTTCATTGAAGCTCACAAATCTGTTTCATTCCATAAGTTCAATATACAGATAAAAATAAGATGAAGAGGAAAAATTTTTAGCGAAACTTCTTCTGCAGCATTCTTGTTTTATCAAATTCTTTTTTTTTTCTGCTTCATCAAAGCATTTGAACAGTGTTATTGAAGCGATCCACGACTGCAACACTTTGTCGTTTGGAGACGCTGTCAGCATTTGCAATTTCGAAAAGATTCCTTCGTTTTGATAATTCTGCACAAAGAGAAAGTTTGCTGATTATCCTCATTCCCTTTCTTCTATTTAACATCGGCTCTCTAAACGAACAGAAAATTATAATGCCAGATTGAAAATTCAACCCAATAAATCAAGTTGTCACAACATATAAATTTTAAAGTTTTATTTCTCTCGTATCTCAGATCTCGAATGTGTGTGATGCAGAGACTGTGAAGAATGAAGAAGAAGGAGATGTTCATGAACTAATTGTATATTAGGCAAAAAGTTTTGTTTTATTTCTGAAATCGTCCTCAACATTATCATCTTGTTTCTCGATTCATTGGCTGCTATGTCTTTGACCTGCTGAGAATTTGATATCCAAAAATCTTTTCTGCGCGTATTTATTGATATTCACTTTACTGTGCTTTCATTGGAGGCTGTGTTTTAACATTGAGTCTCATTCACTCAGCGAATGGATATGATGAATCCAGTTTGAATGCTCATCGACAAATTGTTTTCTGTTTGAATATAAACGATTTGAGGAAAACAACGACTTTGAAAGAGGAATGAAGAAAATGATAATCATAACTCAAAAAAGGAGATAACGTTGGAGAATAAAAAAGAGGATTTCAAATAAAAAAAGAAAAGGCATATATTAACGATATGGATTGTGAATTATTAATTTGTCTTCCATTTGAAAATTCAATTCAGCTCTTCTTCGCTATGTTTGTGTTCTTCCATTTTTTCATTTTTTCTTTCAAAATATTTTATTCTGTTCATCTCGTGGACATTACAGCTTTGTTTGAGTGTTGCTTGAACGATGAAGTTTTCATCATTCTTAAGCAATTATTTTATTCAAATGGGCGATTATTTTTGAAATCATATCTTTTTTCGGGGTGTTGATTTTTCTAAGATTGTTTGTTTTTTGAAAAAAAATTTTTATTCAAAAGAGAAAAAGCTTGAAAATTGTATGAAAAAACAAATTGTTTTTCCGTATCAAATATAAAAATGCATTCAACTAGCCTTTTCACTTTTCAATGTTCATTTGATAATACTCTAGATCATTTTAAAAAACCGAAAATTTTGTCAGAAAAAATATGATATCAAAAATAATCACCCAAATTATCATAAAATAATAACTTATCTTCATTTGCAAGATTGACGATTCCACATGAAATCCACACATTATCGTAACCTTTGAAAATAGATATCAATTATCTTCATCACACATTTCATGTATCTTTTTCAGTTATCACCATTGATATCCAGTTTTCAAACAAAAATTTGAGACATGTGTCAAAATATTTTATTTCAAGAATTTTCATATGAAAAATATTCACTTTTCATCGACTTTTTTAAAATCAAAAAACACAATAAAAATCTGTCCATTAAAAGACATTTGTGAAATGTTACAAAACATTTTATTATTATGTCAATGATGTTTGATTACAGTAATGAAAATCAAATTTATTTTGAATTCTGAGAAAGCGAAATAAAGTTATGAGCGAAGTGATTTTTCAATGCATTGTGCAAAAAAGCTTATTAGTTCGTATTTTTCCCCAATTGTATAAAATTTGATAAACATTTCATAAAAGTGAACATAGCCAATCAACGTTTGCTGAAAGCTGTTACTGAAAAACAAAAAATAAGTGTTTCTCAAAACATAGTTTTAATGAAAAGTTGACTAAGTTGAAATTAAATTATATTTTACATTTTTTCTTTTCTTTTTCTTTTTTGCAACAGATAAATAATTTTTGAACTTCTCCGTTATATAGGTGAGTGGCCGAACCTTTTTAAAAACATAATCGTTTCATTCGAGTTTTGATCAAATATTTTTTCAATAAGATTTTGTAAAAAATGAACGAAAACTGTTGATTCATGTTGTTTGTGATGTGGTTGAAAGGATAAATATTTTTTCGAATATCCTATCGAGATTTAATTTTTAATCAAAACTGGAACGAAAGAATTTTTTTTAAAAAAAACTCAGCCATACAGAAAACACTTCAATCTTTCAGAGAAAAATTTTCGATTTTTTTGTTGATAAAAAATATTTAAAATGTTCACGATCTTTTTTTGAATTCTTTTGACAATCAATTCATGGTGAGAAGAAAAACCTGCACATATGACATTTTCTTTAGAATTAATCAACCAATTTCATATATGAAGAAGGTTTTGACATTTGAACTCCGCGGTTAATTTCCTTTTGTCCAATATATGGTATTTCAATAAATAAATCAAAAACCAAAATTTTAGACCTTTTTGATCTTTTGATCAAATATTTCTGTATTTGATTTATTTATTGAAATACCATATATTGGACAAAAGGAAATTAACCGCGGAGTTTAAAAGTCAAAACCTTCTTCATATATGAAATTGGTTGATTAATTCTAAAGAAAATGTCATATGTGCAGGTTTTTTCCCTTGTGTGGGTTTTTTCCCTCATTATCAGCAATAGTGTGATAATCAATTTTTTAATGATATTTTTTGATTTCGAAAAGATTCAAAATTGTTTCGTGAAACAAAATTTTGAAGTGAAAAAAATATTTATAATTTAGTGCACAATACTCTCATTAATGAAAAAAAACAAATGCATATGGTGCATATTTTATCTTGAACTCAAAATTTTATCTCAACCCTGTTATTTTGAAACTTATTTAAGCTTTTTTTGATTTGTGAAAAGGCTAAAAACAAAAACATTATAAACAGACTTTCTGATATTTTTGTTTTTAAGAATTCTGTTAAAAAATTTTTTGTGGTTTTAATGTTCAAAAAAATATTCAAAATTTTTATTATTTTAGGACCCAGATCAAAGACTTGCTGGCTGTGAAGCCAATATTTTATACCGATCGTTTTAAGCCACAGCATCATCATTCCACATTCCTATATTATTATTTTTTCTTGTTTTTAACTTTTTCAATTAAATTCTCGACCTTTTTTCTCATATCATTGTTTTTGCTAAAAACACGATTTTCGGAACAAATATGAATTAGTGCAAATTTTTAGCACATAAAAAATAAAAACAAGGTGTTATTTATTGTAAACTTTTGTTTAATTTTGAAATGAAAAAGAATTGAACAAGAATTTGAAGCGAAATGGCAGAACATATAAAAATTTTGATCTGAAAATTGTTCGTCATATACAAATATTTTGTTGTTTTTTTTTTGAGATATCATTTCATTTCAAATTTCTTTTTAATTCATTTCAGTTAATTTTTAAACAAATGAATACATATCTCTGAAATTGTGTTTTTTGAAAAAATGTGTGAAATGAGAATAAATGTTAAAAAAACAAGTTGAGAAAGTTTGAAACAACCAAAACTTTTAATAAAAAAATAATGTTTTATGATTTGAAATAGACCTGTGCGACACGACATGCAATTTTTTATTGCTGTCGGTCACTAAAAAAAAAAAAAAAAAAAAAAAAAAAAAAAAAAAAAAAAAAAAAAAAAAAAAATTAAAAAATTATGTCAAATTTTTTGATATAGAAACTGCAAAATCGAATAAATTGATGGTTTTAAGTTTGTTTTCAAATTTAAAAATATATTTCTATTATAAGATCATTGGATCCATTATAACATAAATTTATTCATAAAATACAGTTTTCTAATAATATGCGTTACATGTCATGTTTATTCATACATGAATAGTGTCAACATTGTTGTTGTCATGAACAATTTAAGTTTCGATTAAACTTCAATTCAATAAATCTAAGCATGTGCGATTTCAATTTTTATGATAAAGTAATGTTGTTTCCTGAATGAAAAATATTTCAGAAAAATTGAGGATACATGCCAATTGAAAATTCAATGGTATGCATTCGTTGTCACATTCAAATTCTTAATTATATCCTTTCTCACTTTGTTTTTTATTCGGAATTGTTTTTTGAGCTTGAAAGCTGCGCTGAAAACGAAAGGAAACAGAAAATAGATTAAATGAACATAAGATAGAAAGAAGTGAATAAGGATGAATGCAATTCAATTTTCTCAAAAGAACCATTGACTAAATTGACGAAATGATTAAATGAAAGAAATCTCCACTGGAAAATGTCATTTTTACAATTACAGCATATTGGATATTTCAATGTGATGGAAAGTTATTGGAATGAAGGCCTTTGCTCATATTCATTGTTTGGTAGATATATGAAAATGATTGATGACGCAGAAAAAAGAGGAGAAGAACGAAAATCTTCTTTCTAATATTTGCGTGTGAAATCTTTTGCTTTGCAACCCGATATTTTCTTAGTTGCTTTCAATTTGAATACCTTGTCTTCTGAATGTTGCTCTGAAGAAGGAGGGAAAAGAGAAAGTTCAAAATGATGCTTAAACTGCTTTGTTGTTATTGAATTGGTGTGATGAATTTTTTGTATGAACACTTCCATTTCATGTTTGATCCTTTGGAATTTCTTTCTAATTTTCTTTTTAGGAGCGTGGAGTGAGTTTTTCATGAATCATTTAAAAGAGATTATCCAATAAATCAAAAAAACAACAATCTTATATGACTCACACATCAGACAGAATGGCAGTTTTTGATGAAAATTTGGAAGATGTCATTGCAAATGAACTGCATTTCGGAAGAGAAGCAATAAGAGAACTGGAAGAGTTGGAAAGGTGTATTGACTGTGAAAGAAAAAAGATGAAAGAGGAAATGAAATGAAAGAAAAGCTTGTTTTGATGAGATGGCTCTTGGTAATGGAGTTATATTTTTTCTTAGGCAAACTGTGAAATGAAAACATTCAAAGTTAATCAATTGCTCTTTTTTGTATTTCGAGCTTCGAAGGACAATCACAAAGAAATAGGGGAGAAATGTTTATATTTATTTAGAAATAGCAGCAGGAAATAGAACTTTGAAAACAGATGGCTTATTAACAGAGGGAGCTATTAATGTTGTTTTGGAAGAGATGCAGCGACAAACAGTGGTAGATAGAATGTTATTTGATTGCTTGCAATTCTTCACGAATGTTTTGAAGAAATTGAACGAAAAGGCGGATAATAAAATGGAAGAAGAAAAATACGACAATTTAATCATTAGCTAACAAAGGATACTTTATTTTTAAAGCGGAAAATATTACGATAATTCATCATGAGATATTAATGAATATTTTGTGAATATTTCACTTTATTTTAATCAAAAATATTTGTAACTTCAAAATTATATCCTTTTTATTCAATTCGCAAAATTGATAACAAGCACTTGAGAGTCTAAAAATATTATTTGACTTTTAATAATTTCACAAAAAAAAAAAAAAAATGAAGTGAAACCTAATTTCATTTGAAAAAAAAAGTGTTTGGAAGATTATTCCGTACTTCTCTTTTCTTCTTCAGAAAACTTCATGAAGAAATATATTGATTTAATCTTCCGGGAAAATATCACATTTCATTCTTCATCTTTCTTTCATCATCTCCAGCTGCCCTTTATTTTTCCGATAAAAAAATCTTTCTATTCCGCTGGTTTTTCTCTGATCTTTTCAATTGCAACTCTTTCCAAAAAAAACTCCCTCAATTTTGATTGAATCTTCGTATTAACACATAGCAATAGGATAAAAAGGATCGAGAAAGAAAAATTGCTTCGATGATGATCCATTAAAAGATGAAAATATCGAAGAGGAGGTGAACCATACAACGTGAGTGTAGAATTTTGAACAGTGGAATGAATGTTCTGTAAAAAATAACAATTTGTCAGTGATCGTTAAAAATTAACTCAACATGCACCTGGAGAATAAAGAATTGTCATAATTTCATTGAATGTCCTGCACTTTAATGGTTGAAATTTTGCAATTGCTGTTCAGAATATATCACAAGCATGTCCAACTTTAAGCATTTGAGTAAATTGATTCAATACCTTTGTCTTTGTTCCTGCATATACTTTAATTTTCATTGCTTTTTCAAATGTTCCTCGAAAAGGCATTGATATTGCTTTTCACTTCCATAAAAAATTATATGAAATTTCATCCTTTATTTTATAATAGATCCGGAATTGTAATTCAAAACCTTTGTAAGGTATGTTTTCAAAATAAAATTATTTATGTATTCATAAGGGAAAAAATCACATCACGTGAAGGAAATTGAAAAATGATTCAAACAAACAAAGAATAATGAAACAATGAAATTTACAAACATATCAATCTTCAAACAATCGTTAATTGAAATTGTCCATCAATGTGCATTCTTCAGATCTTTTTTGGACACATGTTTGGTTCTTTCAACGAAAATAAAGGATTATCAAATATCAAATGAAAAGTTATGGTTATGAAAGATGGAAAAACGAAATCTCAAACATTTCATAAGCTCAACAACTTATTTTGTATTTCTGTTTCTTTTTCTAATCTGTTTATTTCATTGACAAAACGTGATTTCAGTGACAGAAGTGACTACCAGTGGCATTTAAAATTCCATATTTCACTGATCTTGTCAGTGAAAAATATATTAAGGAAATTTTGTTTAATTGAATTTTCAAAAAAGAATTGCAAAAAAATTTTAATATCATTTTATAAAATATATTTATTCAAATTTGATAAAAAAAAAACACTTTGGATTTCTTTTTTCTTTTCTTTTCTCTTTTTCTTTCTTTCTTGTTTTTTTTCAGAAAAAATGCATCCTGCCATGTAACAACATAATTTTAAAATTTTGTTGTTTAATGAAACATTCTGTCAATAATATAAAATAATTTTTTGATAATAATTAATATTTCTATTCGAAAATTATTAACAAAATAAAGACGAGAAAATAATATTTATGGTTGTGATCAGCAAATGATTGTCCTGTCGGTCACCTGTGTCAGTTACTGGCAAAATTTGCCACTTGTCGCACAGGTCTAATTTGAAAGCTCAGAACTTCTGATAATAAGTATTCGCTGGAAAAGCAGCAAGTCAATGATAAAAACATAAAATTATTATAATCCTCGATCTTTTTGTAAAAAATGAAATATTGAAAAAAAAATACAGAATAAGGAAATAAAAACTTATAAAACATTTCTGGTTATTTTTTGTTTCAAACAGGCTTGTGCATAGCTGAGAGCAGGGAAAAAATGAAAAAGGTCTGGATAAAGAAAAAAGATCAAGATAAAATCATTGCCTTATACGAAACTTTTTTTTTTTGCCAACTTGTCAAAAATAAACTTTATCTCTCTTTTGAAAAGAAAATTCGAAAAAAATTTAACATGAAAAGAATGCAACAAAATTTATTTTTGGAATAATTTCATTGCATTGAAATTATTCATGAAACAAGCTTAAATTATTTCTCATTGATCAAATTAGGAGATGGTTTCCTTCACTTGTATGAATCTTTGAATTGATTTCATATGCTTTTCATTTAATAATTTTTCTTTTCTTGATTATTATTTTGGAAATTAGGCGATAAATGCAATGAAACATTGAAAAAGCAAAAAGTTTCTCAACATATTTCATTTGGGCCTTGCCGCGGTGCAAGTGTGACTTGCATTGACTGCATGAAAACATTTCAGGGGAGGACATTCGAAGGACACACGAGCTGTTTGTCTGAGGCTCAAAGATATCAAGGAAAACTTTACAGAGGAGAAAAGCCAACAAAATCTCAACAACAATTTAAATCTCCAGCAGTTCCACAGAAATCCACTTCATCATCTATATCAGCAACAGAGACATCTCAGTCATCCTTAGCTGTATCTTCCACATCTTCGCCTTCGCTTTCACCTTCGCCAGTACCTTCAACCACTCCTTCTCCATCATCTTCTTCAAACATAAACCAAAGCTCAATTTCTCTTTCTCATCAAAAATGCGAAAAAGGTAGCTGGAAGCCCCTTTTGTCTTCTATTCCATTTGATTGGAAGATGGAAGCTTCAACAATTTTGAGTTCAAAGAGTCCAATGAAATCAAAAGAATTTGAAGAAGAGATCAAAAATTCTTTTTATAAAACAATGAGAGGATACACTGAAGAATTAGTGACAAAGATTTGCCATAAAAAGGTTTGATTTTTCCCCCTATTTTTTTTTTTTTTTGATTATTCATTCAATCTTTCTTTGTTAAGATTAAAAAGCTTGATTGCATAAAAAAAGAAAAAAAGTTAGTTTCATTAAGTTCATGAGAAAATCATAAAAAGAAAATAACTTTATTGTTATTTTTTTCTCTCCTGAAAAGAAGAAAATGTTACCACAAATGAAAAGAACTTTCGTAACCTTTCACTTCACATCTCCTTTTCATTTCAATATATCAACGAAAAAACACGATCCAAAATCGAACAGAAAACAAAAACTTTAAAATATTGATAAAAATAGGAAAGGAGGGAAAAATCAATGAAACAAACTTGCATTTGAATGAGAAAACATAAAATGCTTTGAACAAACTTCGCCTCCACGATTTGAAATGAAACACTCATAAGGAAAAATAGATAACTTTATTTATTTTTTTAATTTAATTTAATTTAATTTTTTTTTATTTTTTCGTATTAAACAGAATTAAATTGGTATGTCAAAATTAGAAATTCATCGCTCTTTTGCAAGCGTTGCTGTGTTTCTGATAAAATTGCTCCGCAAGTTCTTCTTTTGTCTTTTTCTTGTTATATTTGCCAAATTGATACAGCCAGCTTTTCATCTGTTTTTTCATATTCGGACCAATTTTATCGAACACCCACAAGAATTTCCGATGAGTAGGTGTCTGCCGGAAAAGGCGGGAATAATAAATTTTCTTCTGCAAACGATGAAATAACATAATTTCTTCTTTCTTGTTTTTGCTGAATTTTTTGCTACTGTTTTGATCAGAATCGAAAAAAAAAGAGGGAAAAAAGGAAGTTCGGAAGAGGCATATTGGCAGAACAAGCACAGATTGAGAGGAAAGAGAAGGGAGAGAAGGAAAGAGAGAGGAAGAGGAAGAGGAAGAGGAAGAGGAAGAAGAGGAAGATGATGAAGAAGAAGAAATAAAAGCAGGAATAGGTGAAGAAGGAGAAGGAGGAGTGTTTCGTTGAGCAAAAGGGAAAAATGACTCATGAAATTCATTTGAATGGAAAGAGGTTATGTTTGAGGAAGAAGAAAGAGAAGAAGAAGAAGAAGATGATGATGATGATGATGAATAACAAAAAGGAGAATAAGGAGGAGAAGAAGAATTAAAAAGAGAAGAAGAAGAGGAAGAGGAAGAGGAAGGAGAAGAAGAAGGAGAAGAAAAACAAGAAGGAAAACTTTTCATTTTTTGAGAAGCAGAAAGAAGAAGAAGAAGAAGACGATGGCGAGGAAAATGATGATTTTGATGAAGATGACGAGAAAATTCGGTTTTATTCTTAATTTTTGGAGAATTTGAGGGAAAAAATGAAGAAATTGAAGAAGGAGAAGGAGAAGGAGAAGGAGAAGGAGAAGAAGGAGAAGAAGGAGGGGAAAGAGGAGGGGAAGAAGAATTTAATGAAGAAGAAGAAGAAGAAGGAAAAGGAGGAGAAAGAGAAGAATTTAAAGAATTTGAAGAAGAAGAAGAGGAAGAAGAAGAGGAAGAAGAAGAAGGGGAAGAGGAAGGGGAAGAGGAAGAAGAAAGAGAAGAAGAAAGAGAAGAAGAAATAAATCTATTAAAAGGAGTAAAAGAATTAACTGAAATGCAAAGCGGCTGAGAAGGAGAAGAAAAGGAGGAAGAAGAAGAAAAGGAAGAAGAAGAAAGAAAAGAAGAAGAAGAGAAAGAAGAAGAAGAAGAATAAAGAGGAGGAGGGGGAGAAGAAGAAGGCAGAAGAAGAGGCATATGAGGAGGAGGAACCGAAGAAGAAGGAGAAGAAGGAGAAGGAAAGGAAGAAGAAGAAGAAGAATTACATTTCGTTTTGATGTCATCCAAATCTATTTTCTCTATTTCTTTTTCTTTTTCTTTTTCTCTTTCTCTTTCTTCTTCTTCTTCTTCTTCTTCGTCTTCATTCGCTTTCTCTCTTCTTCTCTCTCTCTTTCTCTTTCTCTCCATCTTCATTTCATTCTCTTCCTTCTCTTCTTTCTCTTTCATCTTCTTTTTCTTTTTCTTTTTCTTCTTTTTCTTCTTCTTTTTCCTCTTCTTCCCCTTCTCCCAACATTTCCCATAGCTCTTCTTAAACTCTTCCTGCATCTTTTTTAGCGCTTTTTCCGCATCTGTCAAATTTGACATGTCATTTTTCATGTCATTTTTAATTCTTTGCCTCAAAATTTCATTTTTTATTTCATTTTTCGTTGTTTCGTCGAGGCCTAAATTGGAAGAATCTCTTAACGTTGTCTCTAATTCCTCTATTGTCAGATGCCGCATTCCATAATTTCCTCTTTCGCTTTCTTCTCCCACTTCTTCTTCTTCTTCTTCTTCCTCCTCCTCTTCTTCTTTATCTTCTTCTTTATCTTCTTCTTTATCTTCATCATCACCTTTTTCTTCTTCATCTTTCTCTCCTTTTTTATTTTTCCTTCTTTCTTTTCTTTCTCGTCTTTTCTCTTTCTCTTTCCCCATCTCTTCTTCCTTTTCTTCCTTTTCCTCCTCCTCCTCTTCTTCTTCTTTCTTTTCACTTCCTTTTCCTTTCTCCCTTTTCCTTTCTTCTTCTTCTTCTTCTTCTTCTTCTTCCCACATTTCCCTCTCAAACTCATCTTCCACCCATTCTTTCCTCACCCACACCCCAAAAAGCCTTTTAAACGCTTTTGCTTCAGAAATCTGCCTCAAAATCACTTTTTTCCGTTTTTGCTTCTCCTTTTCGGAAATATTTACTTTTGTGTGAAAGTTTATCTTTGAATAATTTGAAAATTCTTTTTCATTTATTTCTTTTTTATTTGGTGCTTTTAACCTAAAAAATTGATCTTTTTGAGATATTTCCTCTTCTTCTCCCTCTCCTTCGATTTCTTTCCCCTTTCCTTCGCCTTCATCTTTCTCATCCTTTTCTTCTTCATTTCTCCCTCTCTTTTCCTCTTCTTCCTCTTCCTCTTCTCCCTCTCTTCTCCCTCTTTTTCTTTTCCCCTCTTCTCTTTCCCTCTCTTTCTCTTTCTCTTTCTCCTTCTCCTTCTCCACCATTCTCGACACCCTCCCTCTCTTTTCCATCCAATCTCTATCGCTCTTCATCCACCTCGCAATCATCTCCTTCTTCCTCTTCTCAGCCAAATCTGTTCTTTTTTCTCCATTCACCTCGTATTCCACATCCACACACATCTCTTTCCTCTCCTGCACAAGACAAGGCCAGCTGAGGAAATTTTGCTCCAAAAACGGATCGAGATACGAGGAATAGGTTGTGTCGCAGGAAGAAGAAGGAGAAGAAGAAGAAAATGAAGAAGAAAGAGAAGAAGATGTTGTTGAAGAGGATGGTGAAGAAGATGGAGAAGAAGAAGAAGATGAAGAAGAAGAACAAGAGGATAATGACGATTGTGCAGATATCGAAGGAAAGAGAGTGCTTAAAGGTGATTTTGAAGGTGCGCTATCTTTTTGGATTTGTTCAATTTCTTGCTTGTCTTGATGTTCTGATTTTGTTTCTTTCTTTTGCTTTTGCGACTTTATAATCTCTTGTCGCAAATCGCTGAACATTTCTTGAGTAGATAAAAAATAATTCATATGAGGGTATTCAGGAAATGCTTCTATTATATGAATTCTTTCGTTTCTCTTTTTTATTTCCTCTTCATGTTCTTTCTCCATTTTTTGAATTGAATAATCTTTCAATTGAAACCCTTGAGTTGCATGAATCTCTTTCATTTCATCAAAATGTTCGTCTCTTTTTGCTTTCTTTGTAGCATTCACTTTTGTCGTGGCATCTGTGGTCAATGAATGAATTTTGTTTTTTGGAGAAATAAGAATATCTGATTTGAGCGAAAAATCAAAACTCCTTTGTTTTCAATATTAATATAAAATTTAGAAAAAAGGTTAAAAACCATATCATACTGTCTTAATTGGGTCTCGTAATCTTTGTTCATCAATGTGACATTTGGAGAAGATATGCTTCCTGAAGGATAAATTGAAATAGGCTTGTAAGTAAATTGAAAAGGCGAATCATAGCCTATTTCTTGGGAACAATAATTAGATGTGGAAGTTCTACCTAAACTACTTAATCCGTAACTTGTGCTTCCAAAAATCTGCAGAAATATAAGATATTTAAAAGTTTTGAAGTGAAAAAATAAAATAAGAAGAAATAAAAAAATAACATCGACAAATTTTCGTTCAATATCATACGTAATTAGACATAGTATTTTTTGAATGATTGTCTTTTCTTTAAAGGAAATATGCCTCATGAATATTTGTTGTGTTATTAATTATGGATATGTTTGATTGTTTATTATTAAGTATAAGATCAAGAGTTTTAAACTTCAAATTTGGAGGTGTGCGCATCAATGCATAAAATTAAAGCAAAATTTATTATTATCAAGATATTTGTAAGCATTTTTAATTGCAGTATTTTGCGTTGATGTCTTCAAAATTAATGAATCGTTCAAAATTAAGTTCTTCTCTCCGTTCGACAAAGTCGACACCGAGAAAAACGAAAAAAGGAAAAGTTTGCACAATCACAATAATTTCATTCATTTTCACTTGCTTTATGTTTGTATCTTTTTATATAGGATAAAAAAAGAATCGACTCATTGGAGGAGGCCATTGCAAACATGTCAAAAGCGTTTACTCAACAACTTGAAGAATTCAAAGCTCAAGTTTCTTTTTGGCAAAATGTATGCAAATCATTTTTTTCCTTATGAAGATATTGTTCACACGATTGCACATTCAAATTTTAGGAAAAGGAGAAGCAAATAACTCAAATATTGGCATCAAATACGCAGATAATTCAGTTAAAATCCCAGCTATTTTTGTTGGATGAGATTCCTAGATTTGAAACACATCTTTTAGAACGCTCTCGAGATCTGGCTCAAGATGCTGCAAAGCAAGTTAGGCATCAATGCCTTCAGTCATCAAAAGCGTTAGCAAGTGACATAGCAAATTTGAATCTGATTCTTCAACAGCAAAAAGTTGAATGCTCTGCTTCGTCATCAGCGCTGGCAAAGCGCATGGATGATTTGCACGAACAGAATGCGTTATCAACATCCAAAGAAGAGGAGCGCTTGAGCGAAGTTGAAGCCAACGTGAATGACAGGATCCAATCTGTTCAGCGAGGTCTTTTTGCTGCAAAAGAAGAATTGGTCTCTTTGCGCTCGATGGTGGAAGAGTACACCTCAGGAACAGTCACCTCTTCCCTGTCTGATGCAGCAAGAACTCATCAATTGGAGAACGAAAGAAGCGAAAAGGGAGCAACATCACAAGCAGCTGGAGACAACTCGTCGAATGCTGCTGTTCCAGTGTCAATTCAGAGAAAGATCAAAGAGTATGTCGGAGCAGCTGTTGAAGACGAGCGAGTGGCGAGAGAGAATCAAGTGAGGAAAGTGGAAAGCGTTTTGCTAGCGAACCAGCTGGAGAATCTGAAGGATATGAAAATGGAGATCAAGAAAGAGGCATCACGGGAAGCAGAGGCAGCAGTGCTGAACGAAATACGGCGTCTGGAAGATGACATCAGCGGAGGAAAAAGAGAGAGAAGAAGAGAGAGAAATGGGCAGACACGGAAAGAAAGAGACAGAGAAACAGGAGCAGATTCAGCAGAAGACGAGTTTGAGGCGAAAATGAGCCGAAGGACGGCGATAGAGGCGCGTCTGTCTGTTGTTGAGAGAGGGCTTGAGCGTGTGGGAATGGATGTGGATCGGCTGGAGGAGAAGGAAAGAGCGAGAGAAAGAGAAAAAGCAGAGGAGATAGACAATGAGAGAGAAAGAGATAGAGAAAGGGAGAGTAGGATGAGCAAAATGATGAATGAGAAGCTGGTTATCGTGGAAGGGAGAATGGAGGAGAAGTTGATCGACTTGGAGAAGAAGATTGAGCGGCAGGGCAGAACAAACAGCACGGCCGCAACTTCACTTTCAACAAATTCGTGCCAGAAAACACTTCAGCTGCCATTTTCTTCATCATCATCATCTTCTTCTTCTTCTACCTTCACTTCATTGAATGAGCAGATGAATGAAATTGGAAGCAAACAGCTGTCGATGCAAAGGCAGCTGGACGACGTGGAGAAGAGGGTTAGCCGTGTGGAAGAGGAAACTGCTCAATTAAAAGCAGAAAAAAGCAGACACAGAACAGAAAGGACGAATGAGAAAGAGAGAGAAAGAGAGAAAGAGAAGGAACGGGGAAAAGAGAGAGAAAGGGGATATGAGCGTGAAGATGAGAAAGAAGGGAAAAGAAAAATGAGAAAGGAGACGGAAGAAGAAGTTTTGGGGAAGAACGCTTCGAAAGAAACAAGACAGCATAGACACAAACATAAAGCAGCATCTTCAGAATCAGAAGACGAAGAACGAAACAGAAAACAAAGGCAATCGAAGAGAAGAGAAGGGGAGGAAGCTAAAGGAGAAGAAAAGCCACAAAAGGAAAATGATAATCGAGAAATTGCAACTGTTTCAGAAAGAAAGGTTCAACAACCTTCAAGTTCATCATCATCTTCTTCTTCGTTTTCTTCTCGTTCTTCATCTCCAAATCCGTTCTCAGCAAAACCTTTGTCTTCTGTTACCGCAACATATCGTCCTTCTTCTTCTTCTTCTCTTCCATCATCATCATCATCTTCTTCTTCAAATCCTTCTTCATTGAGTAATCCTTTCAGACCAATGAATTCTTCTTCTTCTTCTTCTCTTCACTTTTTCGATCCTCCGATGAGAGCATCAATTGCTCGTTCTCTTTTTGATTCTTCTTCTTCATCTTCTTCGTCTTCTTCTTCAGCCACTTCGCCTTCTTCTTCATCCTTTACATCGTCTGCTCAGATTTCTTCACAAAATCAACAGCCTTCGTCTTCTTCTTCATCTTCTAATTCATCTGGAAGCTCATCTTCTTTTGTTCCTTCGCCGCCTCATTTCAACATGTTTCTGCCTCCTTCTCCTTCTTCTTTTGCTTCTTCTGCACAAAATTCAGCTTCTTCTTCTTCAGCGTCTTCTTCTGATAACACATCAATTTCAAATAAATATCCAACTTCATCATCATCATCATCATCATTTCCTTCTTCTTCTTCTTTCTCTTCCAATCAAACTTCATCCCAACAATCTTCAACTGCTTCTGATCAGCGTTCATCTACCAATCAGTCTGCTGCTTCATCTTTTTCTGCTTTGAGGTCGAAAAAGGGGCAAAGTCCAGGGAGAAGAAGAGGAGGTTCACAGAGCCCGTCTCTTGGTGTGATTGGAATAAAAAGAAATTGATCGTTCATTTATTTCTATTTTATTTTATTTATTTCAAAACAAATTTGTTGAATTGTCTTTTTTATTCTTTTTATTGTATTTGAAATATATTTAATTTATCAATTTTTCTTTTTATTTTCGAAAAATTCGAATTTGAAACCAAATTTCAGAACCATTTCCTTCCAATCCAAGCGGTCCCATGCATTATGCCTCGAGCTACGGAGCAAAATCGTTGAGTTCACGAGAAAGGACAAGGAAAGAAGAGAATTCGGAAGAAGAGGACGAAGACGATGAAGTTGAATCAAGTGATTATGATGATGGAAGTGAGAGTGAAAGTGGAAGTTATGATGATACAGACAATTAAAAAATGGAATTTTTGGGAAAAAAATAAATAAATAAAAAACAGAATAGAAATTATATCGTGAGAAAATCAGAATTTTTCGCATTTTTCGATATGTTTTTTTTTTCACCTCAATCGAATAAAAGTTTTTATTTTTTTAATCTTTAAGGAAGATCTATTTGTTTAAAGCAGAATCAAGCATTGTCAACATTTTAAGATTTAATTTTTTCACTGTTAAGAGAATTATATGACTTTGAGAATACCCTTTTGCTTGTGAATAATAGATTTTTTGATTTGAAAAAATCAAAACAAACAAAAAACCCTTTTTGTAATTCATCATTTCATTATCACATTTTTTCCTTGAATTTCCTTGAAAAACTTTTTTTCTCAGAATGTGATATTGGTTTATATAAAATTTTTAAACTAACTTTCAATTTTTTTCAAAGATCACTCTGACCGTATTAATATTTTT